>NW_027363445.1:607500-823149 GCF_046119375.1 Phyllobates terribilis | reverse complement strand
AAAAGGAGGCCAAGTACTTAAGCTACGTAGTTGGGAGAGGCGAAATTAAGCCACAGGTCAATAAGAACGAGGCAATTCAGAACTGGCTGCAACCGCTCTCCAAGAAGCATGTGAGAGCGTTTCTTGGAATCGTGGGATATTACCGGCGGTTTGGCCCAAATTTTTATATGATTGCCGCACCACTGACGGACCTTCTGAAAGGCACAAAATCAACGAGGGCGAAATGGACGGTTGAAACCGAGATGACGTTCCAACAGCTGAAGCTGGCACTCTGTAAGCAGCCGGTCCTGGTTGCACCAGACTTTACTAAAGAGTTTGTGCTCCAGACAGATGACTCAGAAGTTGGCCTAGGAGCCGTGCCGTCACAGGAGATAAATGAGGAAGAGCATCCCATCCTGTATATGAGCCGGAAGCTCTCATCCTGTGAGAAAAATTATGCCATTGTGAAGAAAGAATGCTTAGCCATAAAATGAGCCATACACATGCTAAGATATTACCTACTTGGCCAAAAGTTTAAATTGGTGTCAGACTATGCCCCTTTGAGATGGTTGAGGGAAAAGAAGGGTAAGAATGCCTGAGCAACTAGGTGGTTCTTAGGTCTCAAAGACTTTAATTTTCACATGGAGCATAGACCTGCGAAGTTACACGCTAATGCTACTGCCCTCTCCAGAATTCCCTGCTGGGTGACTGAAGGTGCCCCCCGGTTTTTGGCAGAGGGGGGGGAATATGTGACAGAGTCACTGGTATTATATGCGAGGGGAGGTATGTGTCACTCAGGATTCTCTCCTGTGTGAACTGAGACCTACTGAATCTCTGCCAGCATGTTATATGCTGTGGGTTACCTCTTTTAAAGGGTGTGGTTTTATGGGAATGATGTAGAGATGTGAGGGAAGTCATTCCCCATACCTCCTCCTCAGGGTGTGGCTGAGCAAGCTTTAAATGTTCAGTCCTGTTTTTTTTTCTTTGTGTTATGTTTGGAGAGGCAAGGTCTCCAGGCTGGACAGCCATAGCTCAGGACAGAGCTGAAGGGTGGACATAACCTGTGTGGGTGAACGGCACATACACATATGGACTGTGCTATTGTTTATCTTTTGTTATGCTGTTTTGCTAGTAAGGCTGTGTTTATCTTTGCTGGAGTTGCAGAGCTTTTGTCACGGGTGTGTCAGAGGTGACAGACAGTCGCCCTACAGTGGGTTGCAGGAGACATCTACGTTTGGCATTGCAGACAGCTTCTTAGATAAGAGGCTGTCTTTAGGACCAAGTAGCTACCTCTCTCTTGCTAATTAGCTCTCTGGCCTGGGTGTATATATACCTGGTGTGTCTGAGAGGGAGTCGCCGGCTATATTCATTTCTACTTGTGAGGCTTATCAGGAGCAGCACTTCATCCTTTCTGGAGCTTGAGGCCATGTGTATATTTGAAATCATCTAAAGCTAAGCAATTTTCCCCTGTTTTGTCTTCTCTTGTTGTCTATAGTGTTTAGTGGAGGTTGACTAGTTCTCATCTCCTTCCATCCCTAGCCGTAGCCGTACGCCAGGGAAAGTAGGGCGAGGCACGCATACGGTGATTGCTGAAGAGGCAATATAGGTACGGTAGTTAAGACAGGGTGACGTTAGACCATACTAGGAGGTCTCTACTTCCTCCTTTCCCTTTTCCCTTTGTGGTGCACTAACTCCTGGCGTGACATTACAGCCGGCCGAGCACGTTTTGAAAAAAAAAAAAAAAAAAGCTGTAATTTTTTTTCCTTTGTCTGGAGAAGGGATATATCAGACCCTCATCTTCGCTAGTGGCGGCAGGGTTCTTCTTTGTGAAGAAAAAAGATGGCGGTCTACGTCCCTGTTTAGATTTCCGGGAATTACATCAAATTACCATCCATGATCCAAACCCTCTTCCTGATTCTTCCCTCCAGGCTTTTTCTTCCTTAAAGAACCATTTTGCCACTGCATGTATACTCAGTCAACCCGATGTTTCTCAACCCTTTAATGTGGAGGTTGATGCTTCTGATGTTGGGGTTGGGGCTGTGTTGTTTCAGGGTTCATCCCCTGGTAAATGGCATCCATGCGCCTTCTTTTCTAAAAAATTGTCTTCAGTAGAGAGAAATTATGACATGGGTAATAGTGAACTTTTGGCGATCAAATTGGCGTTCAAGTAATGTCGACATTAGTTGGAGGAGGCTGTCCATCCTATTACTGTTATTACTGACCATAAGAACCCGTCATATCTCCAGTCAGCTAAATGTCTCAACCCTGGGTTCAATTTTGTTGTCACTCTTCGTCCAGGGGTCAAAAAAGTCAAGGCTGATGCTTTGTCCCGGAGCTTCCCTGGTGGTGGTGACCATGAGAACCCTGCCCTGATATTACAGAAAGGGGTAGTCATTTTCGCTCTTTATCCTGAACTGGACGGTGAGGTGTTGGAGGCTCAGGGGGACGCCCCTGCCTTCTGCCCTTCAGGAAAGTTATTTGTACCATCTGACCTGCGCCGCAAAGTAATCAAGGAACATCATAACTCTGTGCTTGCTGAGCATCCAGGTGGTAAGGCAACTGCGGACCTCCTCTCTCGTCGTTTTTGGTGGCTGGGGTTGCATCGGGATCCAATTGAACACTTAGCTGCTTGTAGTATTTGCGCGCGTTCTAAGGTTTCGTATACCCCTCCGTCTGGTACTCTTCTTCCGCTACTTATCCCTAGTAGGTCATGGACACACTTGTCCATGCATTTTATTACTGACCTACCGGTTTCTGCAGGTGAAACGGTGGTTTTGGTGGTAGTAGATAGGTTCAGTAAAATGGTTCACTTTGTCGCATTACCTGCACTTCCCAATGCCAAGACACTTGCTCAGGTGTTCATAAATTATATTGTGAAGCTTCACGGGGTTCTCTCCGATGTGGTGTCTGATCAGGGGACCCAGTTTGTTTCCAAGTTCTGGAAGGCATTCTGCTCTCGACTGGGGGTGCAGCAGTCCTTTTCATCTGCCTTCTACCCTCAGTCGAATGGTCAGACCGAGCGTGTCAATCAGAACTTGGAGACATACCTCAGGTGTTTCGTTTCCGAAAATCAGGAGGATTGGGCATCCTACTTACCGCCAGCAGAATTTGCCATCAATAATCATCGTCAAGAATCCACTGGCAGGTCACCGTTCTTCGGTACATATGGTTATCATCCACAGTTTGGTACCTTCAGTGGGGGAAGAGCTTCATGAGTTTCTGAGGAGGAACGGTTTACATCATTGCTCTCCTCCATATGGCAGGGTGTTCTTTGAAACTTAAAGACCATGTGAAACAGGTATAAACGTATGGCCGACAGAAAACGCTTGCCAGGTCTGGACCTGAATGTGAATGATTTTGTGTGGTTGTCTACCACGAATATAAGATTAAAAGTTCCTTCTTGGAAGCTGGGACCTAGGCTAATAAGCCCTATAAAATAACCACCGTCATTAACCCAGCAGCGTTTCATCTTGAACTTCCTCAGGCCCTTAAAGGTCCACAATGTGTTCCACATATCCTTACTCAAAAGGTATGTGGAACCTCTTGAACCCTCAAGTCTACCACCGCCCCCAGTACTGGTTGATGGTAATCTGGAGTTCCAGATTTTGAGGATTGTAGATTCTCATCTCAAATGTCGTTCTTTACAATACTTGGTGCACTGAAAAGGCCATAGTCCAGAGGAGAGGATGTGGGTTTCAGCGTCAGAGATGAACGTTCCCAGATTGGTTAGCTCATTCCACACCTCTTTTCCTGAGAAACCCGGTCCTGAGGCCACTCGTAGAGGGGGGGCTACTATCGCAAGTGTGTCAAAGGTGACAAACAGTCGCCCTGCAGTGGGTTGCAGGAGATCTCTACGTTTGGCATTACAGATAAGATAAGATTGTAGATAAGAAGCTGTCTTTAGGACCAAGTGGCTACCTCTCTCTTGCTAATTATCTCTCTGGCCTGGGTGTATATGTACCACCCCGAGGGCTCGGTTGCTACAGAGGTATTGCATCTCAGCCAGATGTGCGATATCTCACTCTCAGGTATGGATGCAGTGTGGATCAGGACCCTGAAACCTGCATGCATTACACCACATTTCCAGGGGGCAGGGCGACCGATATGCTCCAAGTAGAGCACGACAGTCCCTGTCCCTGGCTGGAGTGGGGAGAGGGAACACCGAGGAAGTGGGAACCCTGTAGTGCAGGAGCAGGGAGGAGGTAGTTCCTGGGTGCACCTAGAGGGAGGTATAAAAGGTGGGCACCATCTTAGATCAGTGTTCAGTCTGAGAGAGGAAGTGACAGAGCAGGGCCTCTGTGGAGCTCTGCTCCGGAGGCGGGCCTAGCCTGTGAGGCCCAGCAAGCACTAAAAGAGAAGACAATTCAGTGACAGAAGAAGAGGGAGCAGGAGGTGGGAGCAGAGGCTGGTGAGCACAGTACGACGTAGGCAGCCGTTACCTGCAGAAGTGGTCTGGATAATAAGAACTGTGAGTAAAGACCCTGGACTGCATCACTGACTCTGTGTCGTCACTGCTACTCCTGCACCATCACTCCCATCCTCCGCATACACTGCCCTGAGACTACACTCCTCCCGTGGGGAGTTGTACTACACTCTGCTGCACTCACAACACCATCCTCAGCGGTCTGCCCTGCGGCAGCGGTTCATCCTGACCGCAATCCACGGGTGGCGTAGTCGAACATTTAATATCATAAAAACCACACAAATAGACTGCCATTTGAGTTGACCACCCTGAGCCACGGGACCGGGTCCCCGCCGCACGAAGACTACAACCCCCAGCATCCGCAATGAGTCCGGTTCCGGGTTTCCCCACACGCGCGCGGCCCAGGGGGCGTGTCATATATATACCTGGTGTGTCTGAGAGGGAGTCGCCGGCTATATTCATTTCCACTTGTGAGGCTTATCAGGAGCAGCACTTAGTCCTTTCTGGAGCTTGAGGCCGTGTGTATATTTGAACTGATCTAAAGCTAAGCAATTTCCCCGTTTTGTCTTCCCTTGTTGTCTATAGTGTTTAGTGGCGGTTGACTAGTGCTCATCTCTTTCCATCCCTAGCCGTAGCCATACATGAGGGAAAGTAGGGCGAGGCACACGTGCAGCGATTGCTGAAGAGTCAATATAGGGGCGGTAGTTGAGAAACAGTGATGCTAGACTAGACTAGGAGGTCTCCACTTCCCCCTTTCCCTAGTGTCTGGGCTCCCTTTCCCTTTTCCCTCTGTATTGCACTAACACCTGATGTGACAGCATTATGCCATATAATAACGCCTGCAGAGAAAACCTGGTTCCTGAGTCTACTTCCGGAAGCGGCCGAGCAAGTCGACCTACCACACCATGTATAAAAAGGCTACCACACCATGTATATTTTTACTGTCCCTATTCTAGTCCTATTAATTACTCTAATTTTTTTTAATTGTTTTATCACACACAAAAAAAATAAATAATCGGATGCCGATCAGCGCTCAATGGCTGTAGGACGCATACACAGATCTGGTGAAAAAAGAGGATAAAAAAATTAGAAAGGAAAGAAAAAAGTCCTAGCCAAATGTGAGCATTGGTTCCAATTAGTGATGTGCGTCTGATCAGCGGCTCGGCGGCTGCAGGACGCATGCACGGAAGTGGTGTAAAGGAAGGGTGGAGGTCGGGATTAGAGGAAAAAAAATTACTGGAAAACAGCGAGCACGAGTGCTGATTAGTGATTTGTGTCACTGATCAGTGCTCGGTGACTGCAGGACGCACGCACGAGTAACTAAAATGCTCCTTACTCGGACCAAACAATTCCTAATGCTCGGGTGCTCGTTTCGAGTAACGAGTATAATGGGAGTCAATGAGAAATCTGAGCATTTTTCCGGCAGACCCTACAAGGAGGTCTGGGGGGCAGAGAAAATGTGCAAATGGATGAGAAAGGTGCTGAATGGAAGGAGAACAGCATGGGGAAGACCCCTGGAAGCATCTCTGACTCCCAGATCACAGCTGAGAACAATGGTTTCACACTTTTACTCCACTTTAAGGACTGACAATAAAACATTCCAAATCAACGATAAATTGCATTTTAGATGAAAAAAAATGTTAAGAAATATGTTTCCTGTATAATAACTTGTATATAAGGCAAAATTTAAAAAGCATTTTAAAAAAATTATAATTTAAGTAAACTAAAATTGTTTTTTTTATGAAAAAATAGTAAACTTCAGTGTAATTTATGAAGGAAGCACGAACTGCCAAAAATTATCGACTCGGATACACCCTGTATTAGACATAAAGGAGGGTCTCATACACATTCTGTTCAAATTGTCATGTAGTGGTACTCCTAGACGCAAAAAGACTATGCACTAAGTGCAAATCCTGCCAAAAATTACAAGCAGGGTTATCCATATACTCTTGAAGGCACCAACTGTAGTGCCTCATTCAAATATTGTGAACAAAGTGTAGTTGTGGTACTCCTACATTCATAAAGGCTTTGCACAAGTACAAAGGCAGGAACAAATTATAAGTAAGGTCATCCATAGACCCTAGAAGGCAACAACTGGCAGGCCTCATTCAAATATAGAACATTAAAAACACTTTATATGCTGCTGTCATCAGGTGGTGTGTAAAAGCCTGGTATAATCCATGCTTTGTTCATTGTTATCAGTCAGCCTTTCTGTTGCAGGAGAAAGCGCCTGTCCGTTATGACCCCCCTTTGGCACTAAAAATCTGCTGAGACAAGACCCTAGCGGCAGTGCAGCACAACACCTCCAAGGCATAGAGGGACAGCTCATGCCAGGTGTCCAGCTTTGAGACCCAATAGCTGAAGGTCGCAGAGGAATTAACAAATAAGCTGGTTTGGTCGGCCAGGTATTGCTTGACCATCTTTGAAAACTTTTCCTTCCTTGTCAAAAATACCTGGCCATGATGACGCGCCCCCTGAGCCATGGGGATACCCGGAGCCAGGCCTTGTAGATGCTGGGGGTTGTAGTCACCGTGGTGGTGACCCGGTCCGTGACCCAGGGCGGTCAAACCAAGGGGGTAGTCTATATGTACAAATGTTAATGTCCGACTAAGCCACCTGTGGATTGCGGTCATTGGTAACCGCCACTGCGGAGCAGTCCGCTGAAGCTGGTGGTATGTGCAGCAAGGTGATGTGACTCCCCACAGGAGGAGTGTAGCTTCAGGGCAGCGTGCTTGGATGATGGTGGTGATTGTGCAGGGCGTTCTAGTGCTATGAGTGCTGGCGCCGCAAGGAACACAGAGACAGGATAGTGCAGTCCCAGGGTCTTTACTCACTGTTGTTGTAGTTCAGATTACAGGTACCAAGCAATCTTCCACCGTCGTGCTGTGCGTACTCAGTGAGGGGTTCAGTCCACCCTCAGGTATTTCCAGAGCACTTATTCTTCTGTGTACCTTCCTCTGGCCTCTTCCTGCACCTCACACCCAGCGCCACTTCTATCCGGTACCCTCGGGCCTTGGCGGGCGACGTGTGTTCTGTCCCCTGGGTCCTGTGCTGATACCTTCTTAGTGTACTGGTGTGGACTTGTGGTCTGCAGTACTTGAAATGCTGCAGCCTCCGGTTCCTAGTTAAGCATTTGCTGTTTCTCTACTAGTTGAAGGACCCGGTTCCCTATTCTGGCCTGACCCCTCTACCTCCTGGTACGGGTGGCTTGCTGCACGGCCTGTACCCCTAGGGTCCATTCACTCCTCATTCCTGGAGCCGTCCTGCTCCCTCTCCTCTCTCAGGCTCAAGCCTCCTGACTTGGCCCGCCTTTGGAGCAGAGCTCATACAGAGCCTCTGCTCCCTGACTTCTCCTCAGTCTGTCTGACTGGAACTCCACCTGCTCTTCTGTCTGAACCAAGATGGTTCCTTACTTTTATACCTCCTACACATGTGCTCCCAGTATCTATGTCCTCCACCCCATCCACTACATAGTTCCCCCTCTCTAGGTGGTTCCCCCCACTGCAGCCAGGGACCAGGGACTGTGCTCTCCCGTAGGAGCAATCTCGCCCTGTCCCCCGGAAATGTGGTGTAGTGAATGCTGGTGTTAGGGTCCTGAGCTGTACTCTTTCCTTACATGGGAGTGAGATACCACACCTCTGGGTGAGATGCAATACCTCTGTGGCGACCGAACCCTCAGGGGCGCCACACACCCCCCTGGTAAAACACAGCACATCCGCGGGCTGGAACAGAGCAAAAGACAGGGTAAATTAGGACATGCAAATTTTTGGATGCATCACATTATATAACATTATGGATACTTTTTAAAGGACATTTCTCTTCACACTTATAAAATATTTCTTCACACATATAAGACATTTTTAATATAAACATTCTTCATATCAACACATTTTCAAGTAAAACTTTTGGTCAACCGGTCACAGTAATGTCTGCAACCAGGTGTCCATTTTTCGATAAAGTGCAAACTTGCAAACATGAATATGACGGACCCGTCCCAAACCCTCAACGGAGGCCCTGGGGTGGCTGCAGGGCTTAGACGATCCAGATGCTGGACCTTGTCTTCGGTCACCTACAACGGGTTTTTGTTCTGAGGTCACTCGTTGTAGTTCTTATAAAACCAATAAGGGGCACCTCAAGAGGTGCAACTATTTACAAGAAGCGGCTGCTCCCAGTCCTCAGCCGGTTAGTCTCTGGACCCTTTACGGGTAACTAAACAACCTAGTAAAAACACAAACGGTGAACCTGCAGCGTCTATGCTGCTGTACGGGTACTGATTACTACTGGCAGTCCTTAGTAGTATTGCTCCCTCCAGGGAGGCTCTAGTTCATCACAAGCTGACCCAGCCAGGTCTTCAGCTTCATACTGGTAGAAGCCGTGCTCTTCTACCACCTTGTGGACATTAAAGGCGTACCAGCCTCTGACTCCTTTGTGACGGGTATAGGTCACGATGTCTCCGGGGTAGAGGTCCCTATCAGGGTGACCTGCTATTAGGTGGGACTCCACGTCCCTCCTGTTGACGAACAGATCAATGTCTGTGTGTGGGTCCCGGATGAATCCCCACCCGGCATCCAAATTGAATTTAACTACGGTCCCTTCTTCCTTGGGACCGTGGGTGGCTTTGTTGGCCTGGCAGGCCCGGGTCTTTTCCTGCATATTCTGGGCCTCTAATTTCTCCCACCGCACGCGCCGTGAGCTGCGCTCTTTTTCAAATTGGACCAGCTGCTGGTGGCAGAACTCTTTGCGACGGGCTGCGGCTGCCCTGGTCTCCTGGGACAATCCCATCAGGTCCTCCCCAGAGTGATCCCACTCAAACTGGGCCTCGTCTTCCGGCAACCGGGAGATGGCGGCAGGCTGCGGAGCGGGTAGGAGCGAGGGCCGCTGGTCCTCCACCTCCGTGGACCAGTCCCACCGGCGACGTCTGTATACCCACTTGGCTGGTGGGGGAGTTGGTTCCTGCAGGGGACCCAGAAGCTGGCTGGCTGTGCCGGTGCCCGGAGGTGGCGGTGTCTGGGCTTGCGGGGCGTGCAGGGCAGGCGCGCCCGGGACTTGTGGACCTTGCGGCGGGGTCAGGTGCGGGCCGCCGCTGGTGGCGCCTGGGGTCAGCAGCTCCACCAGCGGGCCCAGGAGCAGGTCGACGCTGGCGGCACCCGGGGCTGGAGGGCTTGGCTGGGGGCCTAGGAGCGGGCCGTCGCTGGTGGCGCCCGGGGCTGGAGGGCTTGGCTGGGAGCCTTGCTGCGGGGTCAGGAGCGGGCTGGTGTTGGTAGCGCCCGGGACAGGGAAACTCCTCCTACCTGCTCCCGCGGCCGCTCCTGCGTCACGTGTCGCCTCCTGGCGCTGGTCGGGCTCCGCTAAGGCTGGGGCACCGCCGGTGCTTGGTAGCGTCGTCGGCTGCCGGTTCGCCATCCGCTGTTCCATCTCCCGTCTCCACCCGGTGATGGCGTCTCGCTAGGCCCTCTCCATCCTCCGGCCCTGGTCTTCCAGCCCAGAGCGGAGGAACTCCGAGTCCTCCTGGGGCAGCTTAGCCACTAGCTCCTCCAAGGTGTAGGGTGCTGCGGCCTGCAGCAGGCCGCTGACTGGGGCTCTTGTGCTGCCGTCCTCCATCTTCCCTACAGGGTGCGGTCTGTCTAGACTGATCCAGACCACGCCCTGTCTCCCAGTTTTCTTCTCTCCTCTCCCCTTTTGGGGGCGGTCCCAGGGCAGTTTGTTGCAGTCCCATGGCAATCTGCTGTCGGTTACTTTCAGGGTCAGCCCCCCCACCTTGATGGACACACTTGCATACATGACCACTGCTGTTTGGGGCGGGCTCCGCTTCTGGCACCATTCTGGGACCTGGCCCACGATGGGAGGTGGTTTCTTGTCGTCTTTTAGAACGCACATAATGGCGCCCGTTCTTCTGGGGCGGGCGCCACATTTAGTAGAAAACACAGTCTTTAGGCGCGCGATACCCGGTGATAACGGGTGGGCTCATATCCTGCCGACTACGCCAAAGTTGACGTGCCCCCTGGGCCGTGGGGTACACGGAGCCGGGCCGGTAGACGCTGGGGGTTGTAGTCACTGTGGCGGTGACCCGGTCCGTGACCCAGGGCAGTCAATCTAAGGGTAGTATTTGTGTGTAGGGGTTTTATAATGTCCGACTACGCCACCTGTGGAGTGCGGCCAATGAGGCCGCCGCTGCGGAACAGTCCTCTGAAGCTGATGGTTTGGCAGCACATGTGGTATAACTCCCCACAGGAAGAGTGTAGCTTCAGGGCAGTGTGAGTGGATGATGGTGATTGTAGGGCAAGGAGTCAGTAATGAAAACAGAGTCCGTGTGATGCAGTCCCAAGGTCTTTACTCACAGTTATTGCAGTTCTGGTTACAGGGACCCATGTAACGGCCCTCGTTGTTCTGTGCTCACTCAGTGAGGGGTTCAGCCGACCCCCAGGTAACTCCGGAGTATTTAGCAGGATCCTCCTCTGTGTGTCTTTTCTCTGGCCTTCTCCCTGCATCTCACACTCAGTGACACTTCTATCCGGTACCCTCGGGCCTTGGCGGGCGACGTGTGTTCCGTCCCCTGGGTCCTATGTGGCTACCTTCTTAGTGAGACTGGTGTGGACTTTTGGCTTACGGTACATAAAGTGCTGCAGCTTCCGGTTTCTAGTTGAGCCTTGCTGTTTCTCTGCTAGTTGAGGGACCGGTTCCCCTTATCTGGCCTGACCCCTCTACCTCCTGGTAGCAGCGGGTGTACGGGTGGCCTTCTGCCCGGCCCGTACCCCTAGGGTCCCTTCAGTTCCTGGAGCCTTCCTGCTCCCACTCCTCTCTTCTCTCCTTCAGTCCTGGGCCTCACAGGCTAGGCCCACCTCTGGAGCAGAGCTCATGCAGAGCCTCTGCTCCTTCACTTCTCCTCCTCTGACTGAAGTCTCTAAGATGGTGACCCTATTTTATACTGCTCCCACTCAAGTGTTCCCAGGATCTGCGTCCTTCACCCCATCCACTACATGGTTCCCCCTCTCTAGGTGGTTCCCCCCACTCCAGCCAGGGATCAGGGACTGTGGTCTCCCGTAGGAGCAATCTTGCCCTGTCCCCCGGAAATGTGGTGTAGCGAATGCTGGTGTTAGGATCCTGAGCCATTCCTTACCTGAGAGTGAAGTACCACACATCTGGATGAGATGCAATACCTCTGTGGCGACCGAACCCTCAGGGGCGCCACAGCCCCAACAGTGCAAACAACTCTGTATGATGCCCCTGAAACCCCCCACATATAGTATACAGCTCCAACTTTGCCCACAACACTTTATGATGCCCCCTCAGCCCTCCACACATAGTATATGGCCCCAATAGTGCCCACAACACTGCATGATACCAAACAGCTTCTCACACATAGTATACAGCCCTAACAATGCCCACACACTGTATGATGCCCCACAGACCCCAATCACAACATAGTATTATGTTCCATAAAGTGTACACACACTCAGCTGTCACACACAGACACAGATAGACACACTGTGTATATACACTGCTCAAAAAAATAAAGGGAACACTCAAATAACACATCCTAGATCTGAATGAATGAAATATTCTCATTGAATACTTTGTTCTGTACAAAGTTGAATGTGCTGACAACAAAATCACACAAAAATCATCAATGGAAATCAAATTTATTAACCAATGGAGGCCTGGATTTGGAGTCACCCCCAAAATTAAAGTAGAAAAACACACTACAGGCTGATCGTACTTTTATGTAATGTCCTTAAAACAAGTCAAAATGAGGCTCAGTATTGTGTGTGGCCTCCACGTGCCTGTATGACCTCCCTACAACGCCTGGGCATGCTACTGATGAGGTTGTGGATGGTCTCCTGTGGGATCTCCTCCCAGACCTGGACTAAAGCATCCGCCAACTCCTGGACAGGTTGTGGTGCAATGTGTAGTATTGAGCGAGCATGCTCGACACTGCTCGGTACTCGCCCGAGCATCACGCTACTCGGGATGTTCAGCGAGCACCGAGCATTTCCGGGTTACTCGGGCGGGAGCTCGGGTCTCCGCCCTGCATGTTTGGCGCTCTTTACAGAGCCAATGAACATGCAGGGATTGCCAGCCAGTCACTTTAATGCCGCAGCCATGTTGTTTGTGGGCATTACAGTGATTGGCTGGCCGCACAGCATCACCTCGAGTATTTAAAACTGGGCGCCGCCATCTTGGACACAGTCGCTCCAGAACAGACAGTGTAGGGACAGCGCTGTTGATTTAGGGAGAGATATATCCTGCGAAATAGTTAGTGTAGGGTCTGTAAAGGCTGCCAGATCAAACAAACAGTCCTTCTAAGGATTAATATCCATCCCAGATATCAGGCAGGCAGGCAGGCTGTATAGGAGACACAGTGGTTATACCAGCAAATGGTGCAGTACAGTCCTGTGTGCTCCTGTTGCTGAAATTGCTGGACTTAGCTCCAGGTCTCGGGGGCCAGGAAAAATCCTTTTTTTTTCATCTAAATCCTCTTTTTTTTTCCTCCTTCACACTGTACAAATACCCGTCTTATTAACCTTTTGGTGCCCCCCCCCCCCCCCAAAAAAAGCGTGTCTCTGATTTTTCAGACACAAATATATCTGTTGAAAATAGTCTGGTGTAGGTCAGAGAAATAGAAGTGTGGTTTTGCAGTTCCATGGGCCATTTGTATCTAAAAAAACAGTTTGAGTGTGTCGCTCACTGTTCAGCCACAAATATATATATTTAAAAAAGTCTGGTATACACCAGAAAATTATAACTGTGGTTTTGCTGTTTCACGGTAAAAAATCTCTATTATCCTGCTTTTGGCATTTTTTGCCGTAAAAAAAAAAATAATAGTGTCTCCCTGATTTTTCAGACACAAATATATCTGTTGAAGATAGTCTGGTGTAGGCCAGAGAGACAGAAGTGTGGTTTTGCTGTTCCACGGCAAAAAATCTCTATTATCCTGCTTTTGGCATTTTTTGCCGTAAAAAAAAAAATAATAGTGTCTCCCTGATTTTTCAGACACAAATATATCTGTTGAAAATAGTCTGGTGTAGGCAAGAGAGACAGAAGTGTGGTTTTGCTGTTCCACGGTAAAAAATCTCTATTATCCTGCTTTAGGCATTTTTTGCCGTAAAAAAAATAAATAATAGTGTCTCCCTGATTTTTCAGACACAAATATATCTGTTGAAAATAGTCTGGTGTAGGCCAGAGAGACAGCAGTGTGGTTTTGCTGTTCCACGGTAAAAAATCTCTATTATCCTGCTTTTGGCATTTTTTGCCGTAAAAAAAAAATAATAGTGTCTCCCTGATTTTTCAGACACAAATATATCTGTTGAAAATAGTCTGGTGTAGGCCAGAGAGACAGAAGTATAGTTTTGCTGTTCCACGGTAAAAAATCTCTATTATCCTGCTTTAGGCATTTTTTGCCGTAAAAAAAAAAATAACAGTGTCTCCCTGATTTTTCAGACACAAATATATCTGTTGAAAATAGTCTGGTGCAGGCCAGAGAGACAGAAGTGTGGTTTTGCTGTTCCACGGTAAAAAATCTCTATTATCCTGCTTTTGGCATTTTTTGCCGTAAAAAAAAAAATAATAGTGTCTCCCTGACTCCCTGATTTTTCAGACACAAATATATCTGTTGAAAATAGTCTGGTGTAGGCCAGAGAGACAGCAGTGTGGTTTTGCTGTTCCACGGTAAAAAATCTCTATTATTCTGCTTTTGGCATTTTTTGCCGTAAAAAAAAAAATAATAGTGTCTCTCTGATTTTTCAGACACAAATATATCTGTTGAAAATAGTCTGGTGTAGGCCAGAGAGACAGAAGTGTGGTTTTGCTGTTCCACTGTAAAAAATCTCTATTATCCTGCTTTTGGCATTTTTTGCCGTAAAAAAAAAAAAAATAGTGTCTCCCTGATTTTTCAGACACAAATATATCTGTTGAAAATAGTCTGGTGTAGGCCAGAGAGACAGAAGTGTGGTTTTGCTGTTCCACGGTAAAAAATCTCTATTATCCTGCTTTTGGCATTTTTTGCCGTAAAAAAAAAAATAATAGTGTCTCCCTGATTGTTCAGACACAAATATATCTGTTGAAGATAGTCTGGTGTAGGCCCGAGAAATACAAGTGTGGTTTTACAGTTCCACGGTTCAAACCTCTGTATCATCCACTTTTGGGCCATTTGTATCTAACAAAAACAGTTTGAGTGTGTCACTCACTGTTCAGCCGCAAATATATATATTTAAAAAAGTCTGGTATACACCAGTAAATTATAACTGTGGTTTTGCTGTTCCACGGTAAAAAATCTCTATTATCCTGCTTTTGGCATTTTTTGCCGTAAAAAATAAATAATAGTGTCTCCTGATTGTTCAGACACAAATATATCTGTTGAAAATAGTCTGGTGTAGGCCCGAGAAATACAAGTGTGGTTTTGCAGTTCCACAGGTCAAATCTCTGTATTATCCTGCTTTTCGCAATTTTTGCCGTAAAAAATAAATAATAGTGTCTCCTGATTGTTCAGACATAAATATATCTGTTGAAAATAGTCTGGTGTAGGCCCGAGAAATACAAGTGTGGTTTTGCAGTTCCACGGTTCAAACCTCTGTATTATCCACTTTTGGGCCATTTGTATCTAAAAAAAACAGTTTGAGTGTATCGCTCACTGTTCAGCCGCAAATATATGTATTTAAAAAAGTCTGGTATACACCAGTAAATTATAACTGTGGTTTTGCTGTTCCACGGTAAGAAATCTCTATTATTCAGCATTTGGTATTTTTTCCGTAAAGAAAAACAGTAATAGTTTCTCCCTGATTGTTCAGATTGTTTAAAAGAGTCGGGTGTAGGCCAGAGAAAGAACTGTGGTTTTCCTCTTCCCCGGTTCTAATCTACTTTTTATTACCCTTGTTCCATTGATAGTGCGAGTGTAAGCTATTTTGCTTCCTTTACAATGGGCAAGGCACGTGGCAAGGGACGTGGAAGTGGACGTTCTGGTGATGGTGCGTGCAGAGGACGGGGCCGTGGCCAAGGTGAAAATGTGCCACAACCAACAGCCACATCTTCTTGCTCCCACTTCTTGACCGAATTACTAGGGAAGCACAGAACAACACCAGTATTGCGAACTGATCAGTGTGAACAGGTTATTAATAGGATAACAGATAATACTTCCAGTTACCTGGGCACCACCACCTCCGGCCTGTCTTCCACACGGTCGACTCTTAGTAGCCGTGAGTCTCGACCGCATACTCCTCCTCACCCTGATGCTCCTTCCCCCCACCATGCCGAGTGTCGTCAGACAGTAACTGATCCCACACTTGGACACTCTGAAGAGCTGTTCACTGGTCATTTCCAGATTTGTGCCCCTCGCCTGCTCCGCTTGAAGTGGTGGAAGAGGAGATCCCATGTAGCGATGCCCAAATATTTGAACAGCCACGGCCACAGGAAGTCGACGCTGGCAATTTGTCACAAGAGGTGGACGATGATGAGACACAATTGCCAGGAAGTGAGGAGGAGGATCGTGGTGCGCAAGTGGAAGAGGAGGAGGTGGTGGATGATCTAGTAACTGACCCAACGTGGCAGGAGGACATGCAGAGTGACGCCAGTAGCACTAAGGGGGAGGGAGGCAGTGTACCCCAACAGACAGGAAGAAGCAATGTGGTGGCCGCAGACTGAAGGCGGGCAACAGTTCCTCGTAACACCAACACGAGGGACGTTGGCAGTACAAGCGGTAGGTCTTCCAGAGTCTGGAATTTTTTAAAGACTCTGCTGATAACCCCAAAAGGGCCATTTGTACCACCTGCCATGCCAGCATCAGCAGGGGTGACAAAACTACCAGCCTGACCACCACCACCATGATCAGGCACATGGCAGCAAAGCACCCGACTTTGTGGGGCGAACCCCAGGGTCCACGACCAGGGTCAGCAGGTGTCACCACTGCTTCTTCCGCTGTTGTGCATCCAATAGAACCCCCTGTTGTGTGTGCAAGGCAATCCCCTGTCCATACTGCATGTAAAGATGCCCCCTCCTCTCAGTCTTCACTTGTTATGGCAGTTTCTCAAGAAACAGCATCAACGTCCACGTCCCACCGCAGCGTTCAATTGTCCATATCCCAGACCTTTGAATGAAAGCGGAAATTCGCAGCTAACGCCCCACAGGCCACAGTCCTAAATTCGCACATTTCACGACTGCTTGCGTTGGAAATGCTGCCTTTTAGGCTGGTGGAGACGGAATCCTTCCGTCACCTTATGGCGGTGGCCGTCCCTCGGTACTCGGTCCCCAGCCGACACTATTTTGCCCGGTGTGCCATCCCCGGACTACACAAGCACGTGTCCCAAAACAACTGCCGTGCCCTCAACAAAGCAGTTACTGGGAGAGTCCACCTGACAACAGACACGTGGACAAGTGCTTGTGGCCAGGGACGGTACATCTCCCTGACGGCACACTGGGTAAACATAGTGGAAGCCGGGATCCAGTAGGACCTTTGGACGGAACACATCCTCACTACACCAAGGATTGCGGGCCTTATGTCAGTCAGAGTTGCCCCCACAGTGTACAGCTCCTGCGCATCATCTTCCTCCTCCTCATGTTCAGCCTCCATCTCAGATATCACCACATCAGTTACAAGCTGGAAGCACTGCAGTACTGCCTCCCCCAAGCGGCAACAGGCTGTGCTGAAACTCATAAGCTTAGGTGAGAAACCTCACACTGCTTGTGAGTTGTGGACAGCTGTGAAAGAGCAGGCAGATCTGTGGCTGAGACCGCTGAACCTACATCCAGGCATGGTCGGGTGTGACAATGGCCGTAACCTGGTGGCGGCTCTGAGGCGAGATCACACACGTACCATGCCTGGCTCATGTGCTTAACCTCGTGGTTCAGCAGTTTCTTAAATCGTACCCCGAGTTGCCAGATCTGCTCATCAAAAGTACGCCGCCTGTCAGCTCATTTTCTCAAGTCGGCTACAGCTTCCGCCGCCCTTGCTGTGTTGCAGCAACGATTGTAGCTTCCCTCACACCGACTGGTGTGTGATGTCCCCACACGTTGGAACTCTACCCTCCACATGTTGCAAAGGATTTGTGAGCAGAAGAGAGCAGTTGTGGAGTACCACCTGCAACAAGGCAGTCGATATTCAGGTCAGACTCCACACATAAGACCTCAGGAGTGGACCTAGATGTCTGACATCTGTACCAACTTGACAAACTTTGAGGAGTCCACCCAGATGGTGAGTGGCGATGACGCCATCATTAGTGTCAGCATTCCACTTGTCTGTCTTTTGCAACGCTCTCTGCAGAGAATTAAAGAGGAGGCATTGCAGCCAGAGTATGATGAGATGGATCAAGAAGCCGTAGCGGACGATTACACACAGCCCAGCCTCATCTCATCCCAACGTGCATTGGGGGACAATGAGGGAGAGGAGGAGGAGGAGGAAGAACAGGAGCTTGTATCATGCGCTGTAAACGGTAGTACCTGTACAACTCTCATACCGTTGGGTCACCGTGGGTGGCCTGAGGACAGAGGGGAGGAGGAGGAGGGAATGTTTGTAATATGCTGTACTGCATGGCTCTTGTAAGGGGCATTGCAAGTTCCTCCGTCCTAATTTTTGGCAGCTTTTGCTTGGAAGGCATAAGCAAATACTATGGGAGACACACTCCCCAATCATGGGAATAATGTTTTTAAGATGCTGTACTGTATGGCTCTTGTAAGGGGCATTAAAACAGTCTAATTAAGCTACTGCGACCTCCACCACTTTTCCGAGGGGCATTAAAACCGTCTTGTTAAGCTACTGTGACCTCCATGTCTCTTCCAAGGGGCATTCAAACCGTCTTGTTAAGCTACTGGGACCTCCACGTCTTTTCCGAGGGGCATTAAAACCGTCTTGTTAAGCTACTGTGACCTCCACGTCTCTTCAAAGGGGCATTAAAAGCGTCTTCTTAAGCCACACTGAACTCCACAGCTCTTCCAAGGGGCATTGAAATGTTGTTTTTAAGTACCTCTAACTCCACGACTCTTCCAACGGGCATTGCATTTCCTCCTAATTTTAGTCAGCTTTTGCTTTTCAATGCAAAGGCGAAAACTAAGGGAGACCCACTCCCCAATAATGGGTAGAAAGTTTTTAGTACGCTGTAATCCACGTCTGTTTCAAGGGGCATTGCAGTTCCTCATAATTTTTGGAAAGCCTTCCATTCACTGCTTAGGCCAACAGTGTACAGGAGACCCAGTTGCTATAAATGGAAAAAAAGGTTTAGTTAACGTTCTCTGACCTCCATGTCATTTCCAAGGGGCATTGGAGTGCCTCAAAATTTTTGGTAGGCATTGCACTCACTGTATGCCCTATAACTGTGTAGCCGAACCGCTCCTTTTGTTACAGAAACATATCCTACAAGACATATGTGGTTGACTGGCCTGATATTGATGTGAATGGTCCCTGTTCCTCCTGCTCTTTCTCCTTTGCCACTACCTCATCCATCATTTATCACCTGAAGCTTTGTTTTAACGGGAGTCATAGAACTGGAATAGTAGCAGGAAAACATCCAGCAATCCACGGAGGAGGTAGGATATGCGCCAAAATGCTGACCACCTCAGGCCTAGCCGCTACTACATACATGCGCTTGCATTCCAAGAAAACAAAGCAGATGCTAACTTCTATCATCATCATCATGGTCCTCACCTTGGCACTCTCAACTCCCCTGATGGAGAAGCCAGGGCCCACCGGAGGAGTCTGGTTCTCTGGTGGGCTCGTCCAATGCTGCCCTAAAGCAGGCCGGGCTAAGAAAAGTGTGTGTGGGGATGTTCCAAGGAGAAATAGGGGCGGCTGGGGACCATTTATGGACACCCGGCTGCCCCTAGGCGGCTGGGGACCGTGTGTGGACACCCGGCCACCCCCTTGCGGCTGGGGACCGAGTGTGGACACCCGGCCGCCGGGCGGCTGGGGACTGAGTATGGATACCAGGCAGCCAACGCAGCCATGACGTGGTGGCCAGATTCCGCCTCCACATGCCTAAAAGGCCCAATTTCAAGTGCAAGCAAGCAGTATGGTATTGCAGCCTGGGGGTGGGTGGGTGGCAGGCTGCACACTTACGCTTGCATTCCAAGAAAACAAAGCAGATGCTAACTTCTATCATCATCATCATGCTCCTCACCTTGGCACTCTCAACTCCCCTGATGGAGAAGCCAGGGCCCACCGGAGAAAAGTGTGTGGGGGATGTTCCAAGGAGAAATAGGGGCGGCTGGGGACCGTTTATGGACACTCGGCTGCCCCCAGGCGGCTGGGGACCGTGTGTGGACACCTGGCCGCGGGGCGGCTGGGGACCGAGTATGGACACCTGGCCGCCCCCTTACGGCTGGGGACCGAGTGTGGACACCCGGCCGCCGGGGACTGAGTATGGATACCAGGCCACCAACGCAGCCATGACGTGGTGGCCAGATTCCGCCTCCACATGCCTAAAAGGCCCAATTTCAAGTGCAAGCAAGCAGTATGGTATTGCAGCCTGGGGGAGGGTGGGTGGTTGGCTGCATATTTGTGCTTGCATCGCAAGGAATGGGGGAGGTACAATTGAGCACTGCCCTGGGACAAGAACTTGCACGGGGATAGCTGCAAGTCTATCTTCTGATGCGGCAAGGATGACTTCTGATGGGCACACATTTAGGCAGTGACCTGGGTGTCAGAGATGCTTCCAGGGGTCTTCCCCATGCTGTTCCCATGTCTTTTCAGCACTGTATGCATGTGTCACACAGCACATGGCCAGATAAGGTTGTAAAATGTTAAAATGGCATTTCCCGGTGAATGCATTTGTCACGGTTGAAAGCAATACAAAAGTGTAAAAACGCATAAAAAATGCTACTTGTGAACATAGCCCAAGGTGTGGAGGAGTATTTTATTTGGGGTTATTTATTTTACCTTATACACAAGTCTTTACCCTGGAAAGGAACTTCCTTAACATATTTCACAGGAAAGCACTTCAGTTTCGTTTTTGAACGTTTTATTGTGAGCCCTTAACAGTGGCTTAATATCTCTGACCACGTTGCTGACAGCAGTGACCTGGGGGTCAGAAATGCTTCCTGGGGCGATCCCCATGCTGTCCCCATGTCATTTCAGCACTGTCACTATCGTTTTGGGCACTTGTTAGGCTTTTAAAAGACTGCCGGGGGAGCCGCCGCAAAAATGCTCGGGTCTCCCATAGACTAACATTGGGCTAGTTGCTCGGGTCGAGCACCCGAGTATCACGGCGAGCTCGGCCCGAGCTTCAAGCACCCGAGCATTTTAGTGCTCGCTCAACACTAGCAATGTGACGTTGGTGGATCGAGCGAGACATGATGTTCCAGATGTGCTCAATCGGATTCAGGTCTGGGGAACGGGCGGGCCAGTCCATAGCTTCAATGCCTTCATCTTGCAGGAACTGCTGACACACTCCAGCCACATGAGGTCTGGTATTGTCCTGCATTAGGAGGAACCCAGGGCCAACCACACCAGCATATGGTCTCACAAGGGGTCTAAGGATCTCATCTCGGTACCTAATGGCAGTCAGGCTACCTCTGGCGAGAACATGGAGGGCTCTGCGGCCCTCCAAAGAAATGCCACCCCACACCATTACTAACCCACTGCCAAACCGGTCATGCTGAAGGATGTTGCATGCAGCAGATCGCTCTCCACGGCGTCTCCAGACTCTGTCACGTCTGTCACATGTGCTCAGTGTGAACCTGCTTTCATCTGTGAAGAGCACATGGCACTAGTGGCGACTTTGCCAATCCTGTTGCTCTGTGGCAAATGCCAAGCGTCCTGCACGGTGTTGGGCTGTGAGCACAACCCCCATCTGTGGACGTTGGGCCCCCATACCACCCTCATAGAGTCGGTTTTTAACAGCTTGTGCAGACACATGCACATTTGTGGCCTGCTGGAGGTCATTTTGCAGGGCTCTGGCCGTGCTCCTCCTGTTCCTCCTTGCACAAAGGTGGAGGTAGCGATCCTGCTGCTGGTTTGTTGCCCTCCTACGGCCCCCTCCACGTCTCCTGGTGTACTGACCTGTCTCCTGATAGCGCCTCCAGCCTCTGGACACTACGCTGACAGACACAGCAAACCTTCTTGCCACAGCTCGCATTGATGTGCCATCCTGGATGAGCTGCACTATCTGAGCAACTTCTGTGGGTTGTAGAGTCCGTCTCATGCTACCATGAGTGTGAAAGTACAACCAACATTCAAAAGTGACCAAAACATCAGCCAGAAAGCATTGGTACTGAGATGTGGTCTGTGGTCCCCACCTGCAGAACCACTCCTTTATTGAGTGTGTCTTGATAATTGCCAATAATTTCCATCTATTGTCTTCCATTTGCACAACAGCATGTGAAAGTGATTGTCAATCAGTGTTGCTTCCTAAGTGGACAGTTTGCTTTCACAGAAGTTTGATTTACTTGGATTTATATTCTGATGCTTAAGTGTTCCCTTTATTTTTTTGAGGAGTGTATATACATACACAGTGGGGGAAATAAGTATTTGATACCTTGCTGTTTTTGTAAGTTTGCCCACTTACAAAGACATGAACAGTCTATAATTTTAAGGGTAGGGTAATTTTAACATTGAGAGATACAATATCCAAAAAATGTGTTCCTTTGGAGGTGATCAGTCTCCGTATCAAGCCTCGCCGATGTGTCCCGCGGCATCTCCTTCGGTTGCTGGAGTTGGGGCGCCCCCTGCTGGTGGCCCCACGTTGGGCGCCTAGAATGTTAGGGTGGTCCTATATCAGGACGCTCGATTGCCTGCTCCGGTTTAAATAAAGTGCATGCGCAGAAGAAATAAAACCAGACACAGTCAG
Organism: Phyllobates terribilis; assembly: GCF_046119375.1. Lineage (NCBI taxonomy): Eukaryota > Metazoa > Chordata > Amphibia > Anura > Dendrobatidae > Phyllobates > Phyllobates terribilis. The sequence continues at coordinate 800,982 of NW_027363445.1, read as the reverse complement.
GTGCAGCTCCTCTCTTGACAGAGTAGGTGCGTCAAATCTTTATTGCGACACAAGCAAGGGGCATTTTATATCATCGCATACTAAGGCGTAGCTAGCTGATTGTCATGTCCTTTTCCATTGGATAGTCCATATATGGTCTTTGCATTGCGTAGACTTCCAGCACAAGATATCTTGCTTTCCAGGGCTTGGTCCTGAGTGCAGGCGCCATCTTGTCTCACAGCACTTTCTAGCATCTCTACTGACTCATATAAAGGCAATAATTAATTTCATAAACAACTTAATTTATTCATCTTAACACCTGTGTCTACAAAAAATCAGTTTTGCAGAAGATTACTAACTACATTGTTTCTTTCTTCCTGACCCTAATAACAATAATATTTTGCAGACACAGGCACATGTACGCACACCCACCTTCTGTGCTGGACCTTCAAATATTTTCTCACTTGATAATTGCAGGTCCTATGATACTTAGTCCACAAATCTCCATGCAGCATTGGGGGAGGGTCAGGAAGGAAAAAATAATGGAGTTAATAATCATGGCAAAATTGATTTTTTGCAGACAGAGGCACATGCATACACTGGCAAATGCACGCACACCCACCTTCTGTGCTGGACTGGGAAAGGTTTTGTCACCTGATAATTGCAGGTTCTATGATACTTCTTCCACAAATCTCTGCGCAGCATTGGGGGATGGACAGGAAGAAATAAACAAAGCAGTTAATAATCATGCGAAAAATGATTTTGTCACACGGTTACCACGACAGTTTGGAGCCAGGAGACCTAAGCGTCATATTGCTCCTACTCCGGCTCTGAGACAAAGCACTTCTCTGTCATTTTAATTGTGTGTATTTATTCTGGCTGAACAGGGGTTAAGCGGCCATGTTGGATTTCCCTGTGCTCACAGCTGAGCTCGGTTAGCCACTCCTTTTCCCTTTATAATCTGGGCTCTGATACTAATCTATGTCAGAGGAGGGAGAGGAGTTTCTTATGAGAAGGAGTGTTGGAGGAATTACTTGTGACTGGTGTCTGGTTTGTATGCGTGTAATTCCTTATCCTTCTCCATTTTGGTTTATTCCCCCTACCTTCACACCCTGGTGTTTCCCTCTGTAATATGTGAGTGAATATTTCGTATGCCTGGAGTTTTCTATTAACCCCTGTCTTTGTAGCCCTGTTTGTCGGGTTGGTGTAGTACAGTGCACAGTAGGGCCACTCTTCCCCAGGTGGCGGAGAACAGAAGGAGGGCTAAGGCAGGAGTTAGGGCGAAGGCGGAGGCCAGCGCCAGACTGGAGTGTCTGGGGCCCACCCAGGCCAACCCACCCTTCAGCTATTTGCAAATACCGGTTAGCCGTTATACCCATTATATTGGCGGCTCCTGCCCATCACTGTGCCCTCACCAGAACTGCGATGTTCAATTACTGTAGTTTGCATTAAATGGTTTTTATTGGTGAAAACAAGTTATCAGCGATGCACAGGTTGGGAAGGTGATCACTTATTTATTGGTGGAATCCGCACTGTCAGAAGATTGTGGCACTTTGAGTATTTGGTGAGATTTTTACCTCAGTATTTATAAGACAAAACCAGGCGTGGAGCAATCCGAGGTAATGTTTTATGCATTTCTCACCCACTTCTGTTTTTTTCTTATAAATACAGAGGTGAAAATCTCACCAAATGCCAACTTGCTTTCTCTGGTGAACCTCTGTAACTGCATCTCTGCTGCTGTGTAATAGTTACAGGACAGGGAGGGGTTAAACATCCAAGTATTTAATATCTGTTGGAAATAAAGAGGTTTCCCCTAATTGATATCAGATAAAACAAATGACCAACCACAATCCACTCTACCAAGACCAATATTACCAGATAGAAGGCAGAAATACTACCACACCGTGACCAGATCACATATTACCACCACATAGTGCCCAAATAATGCCACATACAAGGCACAAATACCACCACACCATGACCAAAGCACATAATGCCACCACATAGTGACAAATAATGCTAAAATAATAAAAATGTAAAAAAGCTCTGTATATTGGGTCAGTGTACAGGTTATACAGTGATCACCAGTGACATTATACACAGGAGCTCTGTATATAGTGTACAGGTTATACAGTGATCACCAGTGACATTACACACAGGAGCTCTGTATATAGTGTTTTTTCTGCTCCATTATGGATCCTTTTACTGCTCTGACGGGGCAATTGCAGCAGCTCAGTCTGGAGGTGGCGGATTTAAGCACAGTGGTTTTGCGGTCCCTTAATACATCGGGTGTGGGTGTCTCGTCTCTCAGACAAACCATAGTGGAGCCCAAGGTTGCATTGCCTGACAGGTTCTCTGGGGGGCGGGACAACTTTGTGGTCTTTAGAGAGGCCTGTGAACTGTACTTCAGGCTACATTCCGTTTCCTCAGATTCAGAGGAGCAACATGTGGGCATAATAATCTCGCTCCTGATTCACCGTCGCTCCAGACGGTGGAGGGGTTTTTGCGGACTCTAGGCCATATATATTATGACCCCGATCGTGTCTCCTTAGCGGAGTCCACACTGCACCAACTTCAGCAAGGAGATCGGCCGGCGGAGGAATATTGCTCCAAGTTTCGGAAGTGGGCCACGGATACCATGTGGAACGACCCCCACTTGGTAGTCTCTTTTGTGAGGGGCTTTCAGTAAGTGTGAAGGATGCCTTGGCCCTGTATGAGACTCCAGACTTCCTTGAGACAGCCATGTCTCTGGCGATCCGGGTTGACTGCCGTCTTCGCCAGAGACATAGGTGTGTGGGGGATCCGGGGTCACAGGAAGTCAGCGTTGAGCCAACTGTGAATCTCATGCAGGTGGGAGCGGCATCCTCCACTGGCAAATTGACTGTAGTCAGTCGTAAGGGGGAGTGTGTTCCTTTTGTGGGAAAAGGGGACATTTCGTAGGCATGTGTCCTTCCCAGTGTAAGCAACCACCGGAGAAGCCTGATAGCCCAGGTTGCTGGGAGGTTAGCAACCTGGGTGTATTCATCACCTCCATGGGTAAGATACAATTTTTTCTACCAGCCGTGGTTCATGTGGGTGGAGTTAAGGCGGAGGTGTGGGCCTTTCTGGACAGTGGGGCCGTGTTAAATTTGATCGACTCTAGGTTCGTCCAGGTCCAAGTCCCCGTCCCACATCCACTGTCCAGACCCATTCACATTGTCGCCATTGACTCCACCCCCTTGAGACAAGGGCACTTTACTCAAGTCATCTGTGACGTGTGGCTTCAGGTGGGGGCTATGCACACTGACGTGTTAGACTGCTATGTGCTAGAGGGTCTGCCCTCACTTGTAGTACTGGGACTCCCTTGGCTCACCGTGCACAAACCTGTTGTTGATTGGCAGACTCAGGAGATTGTTAAATGGAGTGGGTATTGTCAAGAGCACTGCTTGGGTACCCGGTTGGCAAGGGTAGATACCCGGTCTGTGCCTAATTACCTGTCAGATTTTGGGGAAGAGTTCTCGGAGCAGGGGTGCCAAAAACTCCCTCCCCATCGTCCTTATGATAGCACTATAAATCTCATTCCGGGGGCCAAGCTGCCAAAGAGCAGACTCTATAACACAGAGGTCCCCAACCGCCGGTCCGCGGACCAGGACCGGGCCGTTGGGGTTTTTCAGCCCGTCCGCGGGGAGAGGGGGCCCCTCCAGCCTCCAGCAGGGCCGCCATCAGGGCATGACTGCCCTGACTCCAGTATGGGGCCCGGCCGGTAGGAGCCCCCTCGGAGCCCCCCTCTTGTGCGTCTCTCTCCTCATGGGGCCCCCGGCCGCATGCTAAGCGCCGGGTCCGGGACATCTTAGCGCTGCGCTGCTGCGGCAGCACCTTCATGATTCCCCTGACTTCCGGTCATGTGACGGCGTCGTCACATGGCCGGAAGTCAGGAGAACCTGGTGTCAGCGATTTGGACGTGCGCCAGGATTCTGCAGGGATCGCATGGGGGTAAGTATAACAAGTTTTATTTTTTTTTAAATACAATTAACTAGGAGTGGGGGGAATGGGAGATGCACATGGGGGGAGGGGAGAGATGAGAGATGCACATGGGGGAGGGGAGAGATGAGAGATCCACATGGGGGGGAGGGGAGAGATGCACATGGGGGAGGGGAGAGATGAGAGATCCACATGGGGGGGAAGGGAGAGATGAGAGATGCACATGGGGGAGGGGAGAGATGAGAGATCCACATGGGGGGGAGGGGAGAGATGAGAGATGCACATGGGAGGGAGGGGAGATGAGAGATGCACATGGGGGGAGGGGAGAGATGAGAGATGCACATGGGAGGGAGGGGAGAGATGAGAGATGCACGGGGGGGTGAGAGATGCACGGGGGGGTGAGAGATGCACGGGGGGGATGAGAGATGCACGGGGGGGTGGATGAGAGATGCACGGGGGGGATGAGAGATGCACGGGGGGGATGAGAGATGCACGGGGGGTGGATGAGAGATGCACGGGGGGGTGAGAGATGCACGGGGGGGATGAGAGATGCACGGGGGGTGGATGAGAGATGCACGGGGGGGTGAGAGATGCACGGGGGGGTGAGAGATGCACGGGGGGGTGAGAGATGCACGGGGGGGGTGAGAGATGCACGGAGGGGATGAGAGATGCACGGAGGGGATGAGAGATGCACAGGGGGTGGATGAGAGATGCACGGAGGGGGATGAGAGATGCACGGAGGGGGATGAGAGATGCACGGAGGGGGATGAGAGATGCACGGGGGTGAGCTGCACATGGGGGGGGTGAGAGATGCACATGGGGGGGTTATGTTTACATAACTTTGTTGCCTTATGAAGGGCGGGGGGGGCCCCCCAAAATTTCTTGCACAGGGGCCCACTACAGTCTGTGTCCGCCCCTGGGATGAAGTAAATGCAGCTGAACAGCAGCTGTCAGGACAGCTGCCCTGTCCTGCTGCAGGGCGTGATTGGGCCTCAGTGATGCGGCTCCTGGCACAGCACATTATGTGGGGCTCCTGGCATAGCTCCTGGCGGGGACCTGGTCTACACTATATGATAAGTATGCACTAAACTCCAAATCCCTCCATTACCCCGCCCCCATATGACCAAAGCCCCGCCCACCCCACCCCCTCCTTGCTGGGCCATGGAAAAATGATCTTGCTTCAAGCCGGTCCCTGGTGCAAAAAAGGTTGGGGACCACTGCTATAACATATCTGGTTCGGAGAGGCAGGCCATGAAAAACTAAATCACGGAAAGCCTGACTAAAGGTCATATCAGACCATCCTCTTCCCCATTGCGCTGGTTTCTTTTTTGTAAAGAAAAAAGATGGGGGGGTTACGCCCTTACCTGGATTTCCTTGAACTTGTCAGTGATCCTTATCCGCTTCCTCTCATTCCTGACCTCTTCAATCAAATTGAAGGGGCAAAATGGTTCTCTAAGATGGGCCTTAGGGGGGCGTATAATCTTGTCCGAATTAAAGAGGGGGATGAGTGGAAAAAAGTGTTTAACACGCCTGAGGGACACTATGAGAATCTGGTGATGCCCTTTGGGTTGACAAAGGCACAAGCTGTCTTTCAAAACTTCATAAACTACATTTTTAGTCATCTGATAGATAACCACGAATCTGCCTATCTGGATGACATACTAATTTATTCTCCTGACCTTGAGTCGCACCAGGTTCACGTCAGGCAGGTTTTACATATTCTTCGAGACAAAAAATTATATATTAAGCCTGAGAAGTGTAAGTTCTCAGTTGAGGAGATGCCTTTCCTAGGATATGTGTTGTCCTCCACCGGTTTTCGCATGGATCCAGCAAAAGTCCGGGCGGTATTGGAATGGGATCATCTGGAGGATTTGAAGGCATTACAAAAGGCACTACATAAGTACATGCACACCTCCAATAGAAAAATCGCAAAAAGTTTATTGAACATAAGCACACTATTAAAAGCATTTAAAAACCATAGACATGGTATACAACTGTTTCCCACATGACAGTAGTCATCAATAATAGTAAATAATAAGCATACAGACCCCAAGATGCACAATCTATAGCCAAATCCACACTAGCAATGGTAAATTCCAAATACAATACAGAAACCCAGACAGTTAATGAACAAGGGAAAGAAGGCCATCATGAAAGTGGGAAGATACTACACAAGGTAGTGTCATCATATACAGTTCCCAATACGTACAAATATCTATTGTATGTAGAATAAAGTCAGTACATACAAATATAACAAAAAGATGTCCTAAATATATTCCTAGCAGATAACCAAAGGCAGGAGGCAATAGCATACATGAACATGCAAAAATGGGTTGCTCTGGGAGAGGTATATAGAAATGCCTATGATGTCAAACACTTTACACAGTTGAATGTAGCTGTTCTAGTGGGTCATAATAAAAAAAGAACGGTAAAATCCAAGCATAGAGCCATCTCACGCCAGAGACTGCATGAAAAGGTGCATGTAATGAGGTGGTAGAATATTACCCATTGCTGTCAGTATGTGCAAAGAGGGGATGTGGTGTCAGAGGGGATGCAGGGAGAACCCTACGCGTATTGCCGTGACCCACAAGACTTCGTGGGGAATATGTTTCTCCATGAATGTTCAATGTATTTTATCATAACCATAATTAGAGGTAAACGGTTGCCGGTGATGATCAGTGTTCCACAGCCAGTCCGGACCGGAAGTCATGAGACCAGAAATGACGATGTAAGTGATGTATCAGTGTGTTATACCCATACACGGGGAGAGGAGGAGAGGGACGTGTGTATCGCATGAGTTGTATCCCGAGGGCGGATACATACACGCCCACATTGAGAGAGGCAGTGAGAAAAAACTACCTGAACTGTGGCGATCGGGGGACTGGCATCATCATGATAACGCCCCTTCCCACACAGCGCAGAAAATCAACCAGGATTTAGCAAAAACGGCATGACAATGACTTCTCACCCGACATACCCCCCTGCGACTTCTTCTTATTCCCAAAGATGAAGAAAAACTAAAAGGGAAGCGTTTTCAGGACAAAAAAGAGGTTAACAGAAAATAGCTGGAGGCATTTAACAGCATTAGTTCAGAAGAAGATAAAAAATGTTTCGAACTCTGGAAAACCCGTTGGAACAAGTGAAAATCATCTAATGGACAGGATTTTTGAAGAGGACTAATGTTTTCAAGATGTTATGTTAAATAAAAAATAAATAATTCTCATTTTTTGGGGTACCTATATATATATATATATATATATATATATATATATATATATATATATATATATATATATATATAAGTATGTGACGTGTCGTGATGGGATGGCTTTTACGTTTTTTATTTAACCAGTGGCAGCTAAGCACCCTATGCCCTATGTTATTTACATGTATTATTCTTATTTACTTTCTTACTACAGGATATTTGCTCATTTTGTTTTTATCTCACGTTCTGCTTGTCAAATGGCCACAGTGTCACTGCACATCTATGCATTGCACGTATGACAACATATGCCCTGTCTCAATTTTTGGAGTTTTTGGTATGTATATATATATATATATATATATATATATATATATATATACAGTATATATACACACACATACATATACGTACACACACACATACATATATATGTAAAACATTGCAAACACAAGAAAACTTGTGTCACTGGATATCTGAAATTGCTACATGATGACGTGTTGCCCTCTTTATGCACTGAAGATGGCACGTTCTCTGAGTTTTTCTAACAAGATGGTCACCACCACATTATGGGTGTCAGGTGCGAGCGTTCCTACATGAACAGTTTCCTGGAAAGTGGATTGGTCGGCGTGGGCCAGTTGAATGGCCACCAAGGTCTCCCAATCTGACCCCCTTAGAATTTTATCTTTGGGGTCATCTGAAGCCAATTGTCTATGCTGTGAGGATACGAGATGTGCAGCATCTGAAACAACGGATACTGGAAGCCTGCGCTGGCATTTCTTCTGCGGTGTTGCTATCAGTGTGTCAAGAGTGGGAGAAGAGGGTTGCATTGACAATCCAACACAATGGGCAGCACTTTGAACACATTTTATCAGTGGTCATAAACTTGTAAAAAACTCATGAAAGAATAAAGTTAAGTTAAAACCAAGTACACCATTGTTTTTCTTATGAAATTCTGAATAAGTTTGATGTGTTACATGACCCTATTCCCATTGAAAAAAATAAAGTTGGATCCAAAATGGCCGACTTCAAAATGGCCGCCATGGTCACCACCCATCTGGAAAAGTTTTCCCCCTCCCATATACTAATGTGCCAAAAACAGGAAGTTGATATCACCAAGCATTCCCATTTTATATAGGTGTTTCCATATAAATGGCCCATCCTGTACTTTGCACGTGCACCCCTTCCTTGTTATGCGAATGTTACCTCCCTGATTTTACAATAAACTTTACACTATATTTGTACTTTGTATCTAGACTTTTTTGGTCGGTTTTCTTTCTCCCCTTTTTTCTGAACTTCTCAGACTGTCTAGGCTGCCATCATCATCATCCCACATAAATTACACAGATTACAGTGTGACATTTTTACTCTAGGTTATACAAATACCTTATACTCCGTTACTTCTATACCACACTTTTATGTGTTCCCTTGGTTGCATTTAAATATATGTGTTAGATATATACTGCATATATACAGTGCAGACCAAAAGTTTGGACACACCTTCTCATTTAAAGATCTTTCTGTATTTTCATGACTATGAAAATTGTACATTCACACTGAAGACATCAAAACTATGAATTAACACATGTGGAATTATATTCTTAACAAAAAAGTGTGAAACAACTGAAAATATGTCTTATATTCTAGGTTCTTCAAAGTAGCCACCTTTTGCTTTGATGACTGCTTTGCACACTCTTGGCATTCTCTTGATGAGCTTCAAGAGGTAGTCACCGGAAATGGTTTTCACTTCACAGGTGTGCCCTGTCAGGTTTAATAAGTGGGATTTCTTGCCTTATAAATGGGGTTGGGACCATCAGTTGTGTTGTGCAGAAGTCTGGTGGATACACAGCTGATAGTCCTACTGAATAGACTGTTCTATGGCAAGAAAAAAGCAGCTAAGTAGAGAAAAACGAGTGGCCATAATTACTTTAAGAAATGAAGGTCAGTCAGTGCGAAAAATTGGGAAAACTTTGAAAGTGTCCCCAAGTGCAGTTGCAAAAACCATCAAGCGCTACAAAAAAACTGGCTCACATGAGGACCGCCCCAGGAAAGGAAGACCAAGAGTCACCTCTGCTTCTGAGGATAAGTTTATCCGAGTCACCAGTCTCAGAAATCGCAGGTTAAAAGCAGCTCAGATTATAGACTAGGTCAATGCCACACAGAGTTCTAGCAGCAGACACATCTCTTCAACAACTGTTAAGAGGAGACTTTGTGCAGCAGGCCTTCATGGTAAAATAGCTGCTAGGAAACCACTGCTAAGGACAGGCAACAAGCAGAAGAGACTTGTTTGGACTAAAGAACACAGGGAATGGACATTAGACCAGTGGAAATCTGTGCTTTGGTCTGATGAGTCCAAATTTGAGATCTTTGGTTCCAACCACCGTGTATTTGTGCGACGCAGAAAAGGTGAACGGATGAACTCTACATGCCTGGTTCCCACCGTGAAGCATGGAGGAGGAGGTGTGATGGTGTGGGGGTGCTTTGCTGGTGACACTGTTGGGGATTTATTCAAAATTGAAGGCATACTGAACCAGCATGGCTACCACAGCATCTTGCAGCGGCATGCTATTCCATCCGGTTTGCGTTTAGTTGGACCATCATTTATTTTTCAACAGGACAATGACCCCAAACACACCTCCAGGCTGTGTAAGGGCTATTTGACCAAGAGGGAGAGTGATGGGGTGCTACGCCAGATGACCTGGCCTCCACAGTCACCAGACCTGAACCCAATCGAGATGGTTTGGGGTGAGCTGGACCGCAGAGTGAAGGCAAAAGGGCCAACAAGTGCTAAGCATCTCTGGGAACTCCTTCAAGATTGTTGGAAGACCATTTCCGGTGACTACCTCTTGAAGCTCATCAAGAGAATGCCAAGAGTGTGCAAAGCAGTCATCAAAGCAAAAGGTGGCTACTTTGAAGAACCTAGAATATAAGACATATTTTCAGTTGTTTCACACTTTTTTGTTAAGTATATAATTCCACGTGTGTTAATTCACAGTTTTGATGCCTTCAGTGTGAATGTACAATTTTCATAGTCATGAAAATACAGAAAAATCTTTAAATGAGAAGGTGTGTCCAAACTTTTGGTCTGTACTGTGTATCTGATTTAAGAGCATGGAAATTAAAATTTTGAAAATTGTAAAATTTTCAAAATTTTCATCAAATTTCTGATTTTTTTCACAAATAAATGCAAGTGATATCGAAGAAATTTTATCACTAACATGGAGTGCAATATGTCACGAAAGGACAGTCTCAGAATCAGGGGGATCCGTTGAAGCGTTCCAGAGTTATTACCTCATAAAGTGACAGTGGACAGAATTGTAAAAATTGGCCTGATCATTAAGGACATAATTGTCTCCGTCCTTAAGGGGTTAATGTAGTTTTGAAAAAAATACTGTTTTATTAGCAGCAGATTATCAGGACTACTTGGCCTGATGCTAGGTAGTCCAACCCCGCCTCCATCACTGATTGGCAGCTCAGTGGTATGAGGGCGGAGCTATCTAGATCTCAGAATTCAGAGATCTCTTAGATCTGTGGCAGATAAAACTGTTTTTAATCAATACTGCAGCACCCAGTAAAGTAAGTGATACATCGCTGTAATCATGGTCTCTGCCTCTACATCATGCTGGTGGTTACAGATTCTCTTTAATAAATTTTAGTGTGATTAATATAACTCAACTAAAAATAGCAATAAAATACCGCAGTAATATACAACCATGATGAATGCAAGCAGAAAGAACTTCAATACTACTCCTTTTTGTAAGGTAATAACATTATTCCAGCCATTAATTCACTGAGAGAAAATCTAATAACGCTCAGTTTCCAGCCTATCGAGAAATTTCAAAAACGCAAGATGTTTGAAGTCTCTAAGTAAAAAGGATTATACATTCAGATAACTCCTACTCCTCCATTCTCATCAGTCAGACTGATGAGCAGAAATTGTCAAGAACTCGAAGTACGGCTCACTGCGCTTTTATTTCGTGTCTGCTCTGAAGTTATCTATTACTTGCAGCCCACCCCCTTGGGGAACCTGAATATATATTTTATTCCATCTGCTCCAAACTCAGAATTCAGTAGAAGAAATAAACTGCAACACAGGAGACAATGAGAAGCAATGAGCCAATGCATCGGGAAATAGTGAGATTCCAAGCTGCGGGAAAAGATTTTATGATAAAGGTAAATTATCATCATTATAGATGATGAGCCCAGATGGGGGCTGGAAAAAAAAGATTCCTGGAGCAGGCATTTATGAAGACTCTGAACTGACATGTTGTCATGTTAAAGGGAAGCTGTCACATCCTAGTTACTATGTAAACTGCCCCCATAGCGTTGGTAGTGATGCAATGTACATCACTAACACACTTTTTTCATTATAATTGGTGCAACTATAATGAGTGTATAGCACTTTATATACTTATACCCTACCTGCTCGTTCAGTCATAGGGGTGTGATCCTCACATTCAGTCATGGGTGGCGCCGCCCAGGTGTTTGAATTTTGCTCCCGGCGAGCGCTGAAGTTATGGGACGCTTGTGCAGTATGACACAGCTGACAGCAAAGCTTGTAGCGCTGGGAGACGCACATGCGCTGTGACGAGCGGCTCCGGCCGCACACAGTGAAGCTGGAAAGTACACAGCCTCACTGCGCACATGCGGGGAGCCGCTCGTCACAGCGCATGCGCGGCTCCCAGCGCTACAAGCTTTGCTGTCAGCTGTGTCATACTGCACAAGCGTCCCATAACTTCAGCGCTCGCCGGGAGCAAAATTCAAACACCTGGGCGGCGCCACCCATGACTGAATGTGAGGATCACACCCCTATGACTGAACAAGCAGCTAGGGTATCTATAATATAACAGGGGATGCGTGTTTCTGTCTGAAGCCTCAATACACTGCGCATGCGTGACGCGCAGTCTGGTTCCAGAGAGAAGCAGGCATCCAGCCTTTACAGGTAAGAGGAGGTGTATGGCGCCGGAGATCGCGGGTTGCGTAGACACTGAACGCATACTGCAATCTCCGGCGCCATACTTACCTGACCGGGAGGAGCGTTGCTGTGGCGCCTCTCTTCGCTGGAGACCGGGCGCGGAGTGAAGGTGTCAGACCGGCGCGTGCACATAGCGCTATCCGGCGCCATTTTACTGAAGACACATTTACAGTGTGTCTTCAGCAAAATGGCGCAGGACAGCGTGGTGCTCCGGCGCCGCACTCCTCCCCCGGCCTCCGGCAGAAGAGGACACAGCAGCGCTGGAGCACAGAGAAGAAAGGTGAGTATAACTGTTTATTTTTTTCGTATGTGTGTACAGTGTGAAAGGGGTGAGGGGACCATGCATATATCAGGATTGGGGGGTGAGAGGTACCACACATAACAGGATTGGGGGGTGAGGGGTACCACACATACCAGAATTGGGGGTGAGGGGTACCACGCATACCAGGATTGGGGGTGAGGAGTACCACGCATACCAGGATTGGGGGTGAGGGGTACCACGCATACCAGGATTGGGGGTGAGGGGTACCACACATACCACGATTGGGGGGTGAGGGGTGCCACGCATACCGGGATTGGGGGTGAGGGGTGCCAGGCATACTGGGATTGGGGATGAGGGGTGCCATGCATACCGGGATTGGGGATGAGGGGTGCCAGGCATACTGGGATTGGGGATGAGGGGTGCCATGCATACCGGAATTGGGGATGAGGGGTGCCACGCATACCGGGATTGGGAATGAGGGATGGGGTGCCATGCATACCAGGATGAGGGATACCATACACACCAGGATAGGGATGGGGTACCATGCATACCAGGATGAGGGATACCATACACACCAGGATAAGGATGAGGGGTGTCATGAATACCGGGATTGGGGGTGAGGGGAGCCACGCATACCGGGATGAGGGGTGCCACGCATAAAGGGAATGGGGGTGAGGGGTGCCATGCATACCGGATTGGGAGTGAGGGATAGGGTGCCATGCATACCAGGATGAGGGATACCATACACATCAGGATAGGGATGAGGGGTGCCACGCATACCGGGATTGGGGGGATGAGGGGTGCCAGGCATACTAGGATTGGGGATGAGGGGTGCCATGCATACCGGGATTTGGGATGAGGGGTGCCACGCATACCGGGATTGGGAATGAGGGATGGGGTGCCATGCATACCAGGATGAGGGATACCATACACACCAGGATAGGGATGGGGTACCATGCATACCAGGATGAGGGATACCATACACACCAGGATAAGGATGAGGGGTGCCACGCATACCGGGATTGGGGGTGAGGGGTGCCACGCATACCGGGATTGGGGGTGAGGGGAGCCACGCATACCGGGATGAGGGGTGCCACGCATACCGGGATTGGGGGTGAGGGGTGCCACGCATACCAGGATTGGGAGTGAGGGATAGGGTGCCACGCATACCAGGATGAGGGATACCATACACACCAGGATAGGGATGAGGGGTGCCATGCATACTGGGATTGGGGGGATTAGGGGTGCCAGGCATACTGGGATTGGGGATGAGGGGTGCCATGCATACCGGGATTGGGGATGAGGGGTGCCACGCATACCGGGATCGGGAATGAGGGATGGGGTGCCATGCATACAAGGATGAGGGATACCATACACACCAGGATAGAGATGGGGTACCATGCATACCAGGATGAGGGATACCATACACACCAGGATAAGGATGAGGGGTGCCATGCATACCGGGATTGGGGGTGAGGGGTGCCACGCATACCGGGATTGGGGATGAGGGGAGCCACACATACCGGGATGAGGGGAGCCACACATACCGGGATGAGGGGTGACACGCACACTGGGATTGGGGGTGAGGGTTGCCACGCATACCGGGATTGGGAGTGAGGGATAGGGTGCCATGCATACCAGGATGAGGGATACCATACACACCAGGATAGGGGTGAGGGGTGCCACGCATACCAGGATTGGGGGTGAGGGGTGGCACGCATACCAGGATTGGGGGTGAGGGGTGCCACGCATACCAGGATTGGGGGTGAGGGGTGCCACGCATACCAGGATTGGGGGTGAGGGGGGCCACACATACCAGGATTAAATGGTGGGGACAGGATGGGGGCAGCACAAATACAAGGAGGGGGGCAGCACATACCAGCATGGGAGACAATATACCAATAAAAATGCTCGCCACCTGGACGTAGAACGGGTTCAATAGCTAGTAAGTATGTAAAGTGCTATACACTCATTATAGTTGCACCAATTATAATGAAAAAAGTGTGTTAGTGATGTACATTGCATCACTACCAACGCTATAGGGGCAGTTTACATAGCAGCTAGGACGTTTCCCTTTAAGGAAATAGATGGCATTTAGATGAGTTTAATGATGCTTGGACACATCGCACAATATTGATCTGTGCTCTCCATTCATCTCCACCTTTTATCGCACAGCTGGGAAGTTAGAATGACAGGGGGCAATGCTCTTTCCAGGATTAATCTGTTTTTTTTTCTAGGCTTTAACATCAAAATGACACTGAAAAAAATCACATTGAGATATCTAAACTAAGGTGGGGGCATAGACCAAGGGTGGGGTAGAGGTGGGGGCATGGACCGGTAGTGGGGTGGAGGTGGGGGCATACCCGGGCTGCGGGGTGGAGGTGGGGGCATAGACCGAGGGTGGGGTAGAGGTGGGGGCATGGACCGGTAGTGGGGTGGAGGTGGGGGCATGGCCGGGGTGCGGGGTGGAGGTGGGGGCATGGACCGGGGTGGAGGTGGGGGCATGGACCGGGGGTGGGGTAGAGGTGGGGGAATGGACCGGGGGTGGGGGCATGGACCGGGGGGTGGGGTAGAGGTGGGGCATGGACTGGGGTATAGGTGGGGCATGGACCGGGGGTGGGGCATGGACTGGGTGTGGGGCAGAGGTGGGACATGGACCGGGGGTGGGGCAGAGGAGGGGCATGGACCGGGGGTGGGGCAGAGGACCGAGGGTGGGGGCATGGACCGGGGGTGGGGCAGAGGTGGGGCATGGACCGGGGGTGGGGCATGGACCGGGGGTGGGGCAGAGGTGGGGCATGGACCGGGGGGTGGGGCATGGACCGGGGGTGGGGTAGAGGTGGGGCATGGACTGGGGTATAGGTGGGGCATGGACCGGGGGTGGGGAATGGACTGGGTGTGGGGCAGAGGTGGGACATGGACCGGGGGTGGGGGAGAGGAGGGGCATGGACCGGGGGTGGGGCAGAGGACCGAGGGTGGGGGCATGGACCGGGGGTGGGGCAGAGGTGGGGCATGGACCGGGGGTGGGGCAGAGGTGGGGCATGGACCGGGGGTGGGGCAGAGGTGGGGCATGGACCGGGGGTGGGGAGAGGTGGGATATGACCGGGGGGTAGGGCGAGGTGGGGCATGGACCGGGGGTGGGGCAGAGGTGGAGGCATGGACCGGCGGTGGGGCAGAGGGGGGGCATGGACCGGGGGTGGAGCTTGTGCCTTGAGCACTGTTAGGCTGTGTGCCCACGTAGCATTTTTCAAGCGTATATGCTGCGGAATTTCCGCAGCGTAAACGCTTGAAAAACGCATGTATATCCGCACCCCATGGTCCCCAATGGGATTCTGCAAGTTCTATGCACATGCTGCGGATTTTTCCGCAGCGTTTATGCCGCGTTCAAAAATCCGCAGCATGTCATTTAATTTTGCGTTTCCGCAAGCGGAACTGCCTTTGTCCAATGCATAAAAAACGCAAGGCAATTCCGCATGTGGAAAATGCGTGATAATCGCGCGAAAAATGCGCGATAAACGCGTGCGGAATTCCGCATGCGTTTTTCCGGGAGAGGACTTGCATTTATGCAGCAGAAATTTTCTGCTTCATAAATGCAACGTGGGCACATAGCCTTAGCCGGGAGAGCTGTCACTGTGTGGTCAGTGTTGTGGCACCAGTCACCTGCCATCTCCTTCCCCAGCAGCTCACCCATCACACCTGTCCCTGTGCTGTAGCTGCTCTGTGTCCAGCTGACAATCCTCTCCTGCTCCTCACAGACCTGTATAATGGAGCAGCTCTTCTGAGGGATAACGTCACCAGGCGGCAGAGCTTCCCACAGTGCGGAGCTGGGGGCCCCTCCGCAGGGTCACTGTATAGGCGACATCTGCAGATACACTTGAAAGCGATGGAGAAAGAAACGTCACAGCTGACGCTCCCTCCCCCATCGTTCTATCTCAGCGTCTAACGTCTCAGCACGATGACGTCACTACGTAGCGTCCTCTACGCTGGGAGGTGCGACGCATAGAACACAAGCTGCGGCGACCGCGGAGGAGAGGTGAGTATTGTATTTTATTTTTTTAGGACATTGTTGTGGCCATTAAATTACATTAAGACTATGGGGCTGCATTATACTATATGGGAGTGCTTTACACTGAATGGGCAATAGGGGTGCATTATACTATATGGGGCTGCATTATACAGAGCTATATAGAGGGTCTGAGAGGTGGGATATACTGCAGGATGGGACGGTATATAGATGAGAGGGGGGATATACTGCAGGATGGGACGGTATATAGATGAGAGGTGGGATATACTACAAGCTGGGGCTGTATATAGATGAGAGGTGAGATATACTGCAGGATGGGACGGTATATAGATGAGAGGTGGGATATACTGCAGGATGGGGCTGTATATAGATGAGAGGGGGGATATACTACAGGATGGGGCTGTATATAGATGAGAGGTGGGATATACTGCAGGATGGGACGGTATATAGATGAGAGGTAGGATATACTGCAGGATGGGACGGTATATAGATGAGAGGTGGGATATACTACAGGCTGGGGCTGTATACAGGTGAGATATACTGCAGGATGAGACGGTATATAGATGAGAGGTGGGATATACTGCAGGATGGGACGGTATATAGATGAGAGGTGGGATATACTACAGGCTGGGGCTGTATACAGGTGAGAGGTGAGATATACTGCAGGCTGGGGCTGTATATAGATGAGAGGTGGGATATACTGCAGGATGGGACGGTATATAGATGAGAGGTGGGATATACTACAGGCTGGGGCTGTATATAGGTGAGAGGTGAGATATACTGCAGGATGGGAAGGTATATAGATGAGAGGTGGGATATACTGCAGGATGGGACGGTATATAGATGAGAGGTGGGATATACTACAGGCTGGGGCTGTATATAGGTGAGAGGTGAGATATACTGCAGGATGGGACGGTATATAGATGAGAGGTGGTATATACTGCAGGATGGGACGGTATATAGATGAGAGGTGGGATATACTACAGGATGGGACGGTATATAGATGAGAGGTGGGATATACTGCAGGATGGGACGGTATATAGATGAGAGGTGGGATATACTGCAGGATGGGAGGGTATATAGATGAGAGGTGGGATATACTACAGGCTGGGGCTGTATATAGGTGAGAGGTGAGATATACTGCAGGATGGGAAGGTATATAGATGAGAGGTGGGATATACTGCAGGATGGGACGGTATATAGATGAGAGGTGGGATATACTACAGGCTGGGGCTGTATATAGGTGAGAGGTGAGATATACTGCAGGATGGGACGGTATATAGATGAGAGGTGGTATATACTGCAGGATGGGACGGTATATAGATGAGAGGTGGTATATACTGCAGGATGGGACGGTATATAGATGAGAGGTGGGATATACTACAGGATGGGACGGTATATAGATGAGAGGTGGGATATACTGCAGGATGGGACGGTATATAGATGAGAGGTGGGATATACTGCAGGATGGGACGGTATATAGATGAGAGGTGGGATATACTGCAGGATGGGACGGTATATAGGTGAGAGGTGGGATATACAGCAGGATGGGACGGTATATAGATGAGAGGTGGGATATACTGCAGGATGGGACAGTATATAGATGAGAGGTGGGATATACTACAGGCTGGGGCTGTATATAGGTGAGAGGTGAGATATACTGCAGGATGGGACGGTATATAGATGAGAGGTGGTATATACTGCAGGATGGGACGGTATATAGATGAGAGGTGGGATATACTACAGGATGGGACGGTATATAGATGAGAGGTGGGATATACTGCAGGATGGGACGGTATATAGATGAGAGGTGGGATATACTGCAGGATGGGACGGTATATAGATGAGAGGTGGGATATACTACAGGCTGGGGCTGTATATAGATGAGAGGGGGGATATACTGCAGGATGGGACGGTATATAGGTGAGAGGTGGGATATACTGCAGGATGGGGCTGTATATAGGTGAGAGGTGAGATATACTGCAGGATAGGGCTGTATATAGGTGAGAGGTGGGATATACTGCAGGATGGGGCTGTAAATAGGTGAGAGGTGGGATATACTGCAGGATGGGGCTGTATATAGGTGAGAGGTGAGATATACTGCAGGATGGAACGGTATATAGGTGAGACGTGGGATATACTGCAGGATGGGACGGTATATAGATGAGAGGTGGGATATACTGCAGGATGGGACGGTATATAGATGAGAGGTGGGATATACTGCAGGATGGGACGGTATATAGGTGAGAGGTGGGATATACAGCAGGATGGGACGGTATATAGATGAGAGGTGGGATATACTGCAGGATGGGACAGTATATAGATGAGAGGTGGGATATACTACAGGCTGGGGCTGTATATAGGTGAGAGGTGAGATATACTGCAGGATGGGACGGTATATAGATGAGAGGTGGTATATACTGCAGGATGGGACGGTATATAGATGAGAGGTGGGATATACTGCAGGATGGGACGGTATATAGATGAGAGGTGGGATATACTACAGGATGGGGCTGTATATAGGTGAGAGGTGGGATATACTGCAGGATGGAACGGTATATAGGTGAGACGTGGGATATACTACAGGCTGGGGCTGTATATAGGTGAGAGGTGGGATATACTTCGGGATGGGGCTGTATATAGGTGAGAGGTGGGATATACTACAGGCTGGGGCTGTATATAGGTGAGGAGTGGGATATACTGCAGGATGGGACGGTATATAGGTGAGAGGTGGGATATACTACAGGATGGGGCTGTATATAAGTGAGAGGTGGGATATACTACAGGATGGGACGGTATATAGGTGAGAGGTGGGATATACTGCAGGATGGGGCTGTATATAGGTGAGAGGTGGCATATACTACAGGATGGGGCTGTATATAGGTGAGAGGTGTGATATACTGCAGGATAGGGCTGTATATAGGTGAGAGGTGGGATATACTACAGGATGGGACGGTATATAGGTGAGAGGTGGGATATACCACAGGATGGGGCTGTATATAGGTGAGAGGTGGGATATACTGCAGGATGGGGCTGTATATAGGTGAGAGGTGGGATATACTGCAGGATGGGGCTGTATATAGGTGAGAGGTGGGATATACTGCAGGATGGGGCTGTATATAGGTGAGAGGTGGGATATACTACAGGATGGGGCTGTATATAGGTGAGAGGTGGGATATACTGCAGGATGGGACAGTATATAGATGAGACGTGGAATATACTAAAGGCTGGGGCTGTATATAGGTGAGAGGTGGGATATACTGCAGGATGGGGCTGTATATAGGTGAGAGGTGGGATATACTGCAGGATGGGGCTGTATATAGGTGAGAGGTGGGATATACTACAGGATGGGGCTGTATAAAGGTGAGAGGTGGGATATACTGCAGGATGGGACAGTATATAGATGAGACGTGGAATATACTAAAGGCTGGGGCTGTATACAGGTGAGAGGTGGGATATACTGCAGGATGGGACGGTATATAGGTGAGAGGTGGGATATACTACAGGATGGGGCTGTATATAAGTGAGAGGTGGGATATACTACAGGATGGGACGGTATATAGGTGAGAGGTAGGATATACTGCAGAATGGGGCTGTATATAGGTGAGAGGTGGGATATACTGCAGGATGGGGCTGTATATAGGTGAGAGGTGGGATATACTACAGGATGGGGCTGTATATAGGTGAGAGGTGGGATATACTGCAGGATGGGACAGTATATAGATGAGACGTGGAATATACTAAAGGCTGGGGCTGTATACAGGTGAGAGGTGGGATATACTGCAGGATGGGACGGTATATAGGTGAGAGGTGGGATATACTACAGGATGGGGCTGTATATAAGTGAGAGGTGGGATATACTACAGGATGGGACAGTATATAGGTGAGAGGTGGGATATACTGCAGGATGGGGCTGTATATAGGTGAGAGGTGGCATATACTACAGGATGGGGCTGTATATAGGTGAGAGGTGTGATATACTGCAGGATAGGGCTGTATATAGGTGAGAGGTGGGATATACTACAGGATGGGACGGTATATAGGTGAGAGGTGGGATATACCACAGGATGGGGCTGTATATAGGTGAGAGGTGGGATATACTGCAGGATGGGGCTGTATATAGGTGAGAGGTGGGATATACTGCAGGATGGGGCTGTATATAGGTGAGAGGTGGGATATACTACAGGATGGGGCTGTATATAGGTGAGAGGTGGGATATACTACAGGATGGGGCTGTATATAGGTGGGAGGTGAGATATACTGCTGGATGGGGCTGTATCACTATTCTGCTGTTAAATCGTCTCTTATCCTCCATTCACCTCCAGAGCTGCACTCACTATTCTGCTGTTACATCGTGTCTTATCCTCCAGTAAACTCCAGAGCTGCAGTCACTATTCTGCTGTTACATCGTGTCTTATCCTCCAGTCACCTCCAGAGCTGCAGTCACTATTCTGCTGTTAAATCATGTCTTATGCTCCAGTCACCTCCAGAGCTGTAGTCACTATTTTGCTGTTACATCATGTCTTACACTCCAGCCACCTCCAGAGCTGCAGTCACTATTATGCTGTTACATCATGTCTTATCCTCCAGTCACCTCCAGAGCTGCAGTCACTCTTCTGCTGTTACATTATGACCTATCTTCCAGTCACCTCCACAGCTGCAGTCATTATTCTGCTGTTACATCATGTCTTATCCTCCAGTCACCTCCAGAGCTGCAATCACTATTCTGCTGTTACATCATGTCCTATCTTCCAGTCACCTCCAGAGCTGCAGTCACTATTCTGGTGTTACATCAGGTCTTATCCTCCAGTCATTTCCAGAGCTGCAGTCACTATTCTGCTGTAATATCATGTCTTATCCTCAAGAGCTGCAGTCCCTATTCTGCTGTTACATCATGTCTTATCCTCCAGTCACCTCCAGAGCTGCAATCACTATTCTGCTGTTACATCGTGTCTTATCCTCCTGTCACCTCCAGAGCTGC
The DNA here is from genome assembly GCF_046119375.1 of Phyllobates terribilis. NCBI lineage: Eukaryota > Metazoa > Chordata > Amphibia > Anura > Dendrobatidae > Phyllobates > Phyllobates terribilis. The sequence continues at coordinate 779,602 of NW_027363445.1, read as the reverse complement.
ACTCACTCTTCTGCTGTTACATCGTGTCTTATCCTCCAGTCACCTCAAGAGCTGCAGTCACTATTCTGCTATTATATCGTGTCTTATCCTCCAGTCACCTCAAGAGCTGCAGTCACTATTCTGCTGTTACATCGTGTCTTGTCCTCCAGTCACCTCCAGAGCTGCACTCACTATTATGCTATTGCTTCATGTCTTATCCTCCAGTCACCTCCAGAGCTGCAGTCACTATTCTGCTGTTACATCGTGTCTTATCCTCCAGCCACCTTCAGAGCTGCACTCACTATTCTGCTGTTACATCGTGTCTTATCCTCCAGTCACCTCCAGAGCTGTAGTCACTATATTGCTGTTACATCATATCTTATCCTCCAGCCACCTCCCGAGCTGCAGTCACTATTCTGCTGTTACATCATGTCCTATCTTCCAGTGACCTCCACAGCTGCAGTCATTATTCTGCTGTTACATAATGTCTTATCCTCCAGTCACCTCCAGAGCTGCAGTCACTATTCTACTCTTACATCATGTCCTATCTTCCAGTGACCTCCACAGCTGCAGTCATTATTCTGCTGTTACATCGTGTCTTATCCCCCAGTCACCTCCAGAGCTGCAGTCACTATTCTGCTGTAATATCGTGTCTTATCCTCCAGTGACCTCAAGAGCTGCACTCACTATTCTGCTGTTACATCATGTCTTATCCTCCAGTCACCTCCAGAGCTGCAATTACTATTCTGCTGTTACATCGTGTCTTATCTTCCAGTCAACTCCCGAGCTGTAGTCTCTATTTTGCTGTTACATCCTGTCTTATCCTCCAGTCACCTCCAGAGCTGCGTCAGTATTCTGCTGTTACATCAGGTCTTATCCTCCAGTCACCTCTAGATCTGCACTCACTATTCTGCTGTTACATCGTGTCTTATTCTCGACACCTCCAGAGCTGCAGTCACTATTCTGCTGTTACATCGTGTCTTATCCTCCAGCCAACTCCAGAGCTGCACTCACTATTCTGCTGTTACATCGTGTCTTATACTCCAGACACCTCCAGAGCTGCAGACACTATTCTGCTGTTACATCGTGTCTTATCCTCCAGTCACCTCCAGAGCTGTAGTCACTATTCTGCTGTTACATCGTGTCTTATACTCCAGACACCTCCAGAGCTGCAGACACTATTCTGCCGTTACATCATGTCTTATCTTCCAGTCACCTCCAGAGCTGCAGTCACTATTCTGCTGTTACATCATGTCCTATCCTCCAGTCACCTCCAGAGCTGCAGACACTATTCTGCCGTTACATCGTGTCTTATCCTCCAGACACCTCCAGAGCTGCAGTCACTATTCTGCTGTTACATCGTGTCTTATACTCCAGACACCTCCAGAGCTGCAGACACTATTCTGCCGTTACATCGTGTCTTATCCTCCAGTCACCTCAAGAGTTGCACTCACTATTCTGCTGTTACATCGTGTCTTATCCTCCAGTCACCTCAAGAGCTGTAGTCTCTATTCTGCTGTTTCATAATGTCTTATCCTCCAGTCACCTCCAGAGCTGCACTCACTATTCTGCTGTTACATCGTGTCTTATCCTCCAGTCACCTCCAGAGCTGCAGTCACTATTCTGCTGTTACATCGTGTCTTATCCTCCAGCCACCTCCAGAGCTGCACTCACTTTTCTGCTACTACATCGTGTCTTATCCTCCAGACACCTACAGAGCTGCAGACACTATTCTGCTGTTACATCGTGTCTTATCCTCCAGTCACCTCCAGAGCTGCGTCTCTATTCTGCTGTTACATTAGGTCTTATCCTCCAGTCACCTCCAGATCTGCACTCCCTATTCTGCTGTTACATCATGTCTTATCCTCCAGTCACCTCCAGAGCTGCAGTCACTATTCTGCTGTTACATCGTATCTTATCCTCCAGCCACCTCCAGAGCTGCACTCACTATTCTGCTGTTACATCGTGTCTTATCCTCCAGACACCTCCAGAGCTGCAGACACTATTCTGCTGTTACATCCTGTCTTATCCTCCAGTCACCTCCAGAGCTGCTTCTCTATTCTGCTGTTACATCAGGTCTTATCCTCCAGTCACCTCCAGATCTGCACTCACTATTCTGCTGTTACATCGTGTCTTATCCTCCAGACACCTCCAGAGCTGCACTCACTATTCTGCTGTTACATCGTGTCTTATCCTCCAGTCACCTCAAGAGCTGCACTCACTATTATTTTGTTACATCGTATCTTATCCTCCATTCACCTCCAGAGCTGCAGTCACTATTCTGCTGTTACATCGTGTCTTATACTCCAGTCATCTCCAGAGCTCCAGTCTCTATTCTGCTGTTACATCGTGTCTTATCCTCCAGTCACTTCCAGAGCTGCAGTCACTATTCTGCTGTTACATCGTGTCTTATCCTCCGTTCACCTCCAGAGCTGCACTCATTATTCTGCTGTTACATCGTGTCTTATCCTCCAGACACCTCCAGAGCTGCAGACACTATTCTGCTGTTACATCGTGTCTTATCCTCCTGTTACCTGCAGAGCTGCAATCACTATTCTGCTGTTACATCGTGTCTTATCCTCCGTTCACCTCCAGAGCTGCACTCACTATTCTACTGTTACATCGTGTCTTATGCTCCAGACACCTCCAGAGCTGCAGTCACTATTCTGCTGTTACATCGTGTCTTATCCTTCAGTCACATCAAGAGCTGCACTCACTATTATTTTGTTACATCGTATCTTATCCTCCAGTCACCTCCAGAGCTGCAGTCACTATTCTGCTGTTACATCGTGTCTTATACTCCAGTCATCTCCAGAGCTGCAGTCTATATTCTGCTGTTACATCACGTCTTATCCTCTAGTCACCTCCATAGCTGCACTCACTATTCTGCTGTTACATCGTATCTTATCCTCCAGTCACCTCCAGAGCTGCAGTCACTATTCTGCTGTTACATCATGTCATATCCTCCAGTCACCTCCAGAGCTGCACTCACTATTCTGCTGTTACATCACGTCTTATCCTCCAGTCACCTCCAGAGCTGCTCTCACTATTCTGCTGTTACATCATGTTTTATCCGTCAGTCACCTCCAGAGCTGCACTCACTATTCTGTTGTTACACCGTGTCTTATCCTCCAGTCACCTCCAGAGCTGCACTCACTATTCTGCTGTTACATCATGTCTTATCCTCCAGTCACTTCCTGAACTGCAGTCACTATTCTGCTGTTACATCGTGTCTTATCCTCCAGTCACCTCCAGAGCTGCGTCACTATTCTGCTGTTACATCAGGTCTTATCCTCCAGTCACCTCCAGATCTGCACTCACTATTCTGCTGTTACATCAGGTCTTATCCTCCAGTCACCTCCAGATCTGCACTCACTATTCTGCTGTTACATCAGGTCTTATCCTCCAGTCACCTCCAGATCTGCACTCACTATTCTGCTGTTACATCGTGTCTTATTCTCCAGACACCTCCACAGCTGCACTCACTATTCTGCTGTTACATCGTGTCTTATCCTCCAGCCACCTCCAGAGCTGCACTCACTATTCTGCTGTTACATTGTGTCTTATACTCCAGACACCTCCAGAGCTGCAGACACTATTCTGCTGTTACATCGTGTCTTATCCTCCAGTCACCTCCAGAGCTGTAGTCACTATTCTGCTGTTACATCGTGTCTTATACTCCAGACACCTCCAGAGCTGCAGACACTATTCTGCCGTTACATCATATCTTATCTTCCAGTCACCTCCAGAGCTGCAGTCACTATTCTGCTGTTACATCGTGTCTTATACTCCAGACACCTCCAGAGCTGCAGACACTATTCTGCCGTTACATCGTGTCTTATCCTCCAGTCACCTCAAGAGTTGCACTCACTATTCTGCTGTTACATCGTGTCTTATCCTCCAGTCACCTCAAGAGCTGTAGTCTCTATTCTGCTGTTTCATAAGGTCTTATCCTCCAGTCACCTCCAGAGCTGCACTCACTATTCTGCTGTTACATCGTGTCTTATCCTCCAGTCACCTCCAGAGCTGCAGTCACTATTCTGCTGTTACATCGTGTCTTATCCTCCAGCCACCTCCAGAGCTGCACTCACTATTCTGCTGTTACATCGTGTCTTATCCTCCAGTCACCTCAAGAGCTGCACTCACTATTATTTTGTTACATCGTATCTTATCCTCCATTCACCTCCAGAGCTGCAGTCACTATTCTGCTGTTACATCGTGTCTTATACTCCAGTCATCTCCAGAGCTCCAGTCTCTATTCTGCTGTTACATCGTGTCTTATCCTCCAGTCACTTCCAGAGCTGCAGTCACTATTCTGCTGTTACATCGTGTCTTATCCTCCGTTCACCTCCAGAGCTGCACTCACTATTCTGCTGTTACATCGTGTCTTATCCTCCAGACACCTCCAGAGCTGCAGACACTATTCTGCTGTTACATCGTGTCTTATCCTCCAGTCACCTGCAGAGCTGCAATCACTATTCTGCTGTTACATCGTGTCTTATCCTCCGTTCACCTCCAGAGCTGCACTCACTATTCTGCTGTTACATCGTGTCTTATGCTCCAGACACCTCCAGAGCTGCAGTCACTATTCTGCTGTTACATCGTGTCTTATCCTTCAGTCACATCATGAGCTGCACTCACTATTATTTTGTTACATCGTATCTTATCCTCCAGTCACCTCCAGAGCTGCAGTCACTATTCTGCTGTTACATCGTGTCTTATACTCCAGTCATCTCCAGAGCTGCAGTCTATATTCTGCTGTTACATCACGTCTTATCCTCTAGTCACCTCCATAGCTGCACTCACTATTCTGCTGTTACATCGTATCTTATCCTCCAGTCACCTCCAGAGCTGCAGTCACTATTCTGCTGTTACATCATGTCATATCCTCCAGTCACCTCCAGAGCTGCACTCACTATTCTGCTGTTACATCACGTCTTATCCTCCAGTCACCTCCAGAGCTGCTCTCACTATTCTGCTGTTACATCATGTTTTATCCGTCAGTCACCTCCAGAGCTGCACTCACTATTCTGTTGTTACACCGTGTCTTATCCTCCAGTCACCTCCAGAGCTGCACTCACTATTCTGCTGTTACATCATGTCTTATCCTCCAGTCACTTCCTGAACTGCAGTCACTATTCTGCTGTTACATCGTGTCTTATCCTCCAGTCACCTCCAGAGCTGCGTCACTATTCTGCTGTTACATCAGGTCTTATCCTCCAGTCACCTCCAGATCTGCACTCACTATTCTGCTTACATCAGGTCTTATCCTCCAGTCACCTCCAGATCTGCACTCACTATTCTGCTGTTACATCAGGTCTTATCCTCCAGTCACCTCCAGATCTGCACTCACTATTCTGCTGTTACATCGCCTCTTATCCTCCAGTCACCTCCAGAGCTGCACTCATCATTCTGCTGTTACATTGTGTCTTATCCTCCAGTCACCTCCAGAGCTGTAGTCACTATTCTGCTGTTACATCATGTCTTATCCTCCAGCCACCTCCAGAGCTGTAGTCTCTTTTCTGCTGTTACATCATTTCTTATCCTCCAGCCACCTCCAGAGCTGCGTCACTATTCTGCTGTTACATCAGGTCTTATCCTCCAGTCACCTCCAGATCTGCACTCACTATTCTGCTTACATCAGGTCTTATCCTCCAGTCACCTCCAGATCTGCACTCACTATTCTGCTGTTACATCAGGTCTTATCCTCCAGTCACCTCCAGATCTGCACTCACTATTCTGCTGTTACATCGCCTCTTATCCTCCAGTCACCTCCAGAGCTGCACTCATCATTCTGCTGTTTCATCGTGTCTTATCCTCCAGTCACCTCCTGAGCTGTAGTCACTATTCTGCTGTTTCATCGTGTCTTATCCTCATGTCACCTCCAGAGATGAAGTCACCATTCTGCTGTTACAACATGTCTTATCCTCCAGTCACCTCCAGAGCTACACTAACTATTCTGCTGTTACATAGTGTATTATCCTTCAGGCACCTCCAGAGCTGCACCCACTATTCTGCTGTTACATCATGTCTTATCCTCCAGTCACCTCCAGAGCTGCAGTCACTATTCTGCTGTTACATCATCTATTATCCTCCAGCCACCTCCAGAGCTACAGTCACTACTCTACTGTTACATTGTGTATTATCCTCCAGTTACCTCCAGAGCTGAATTCACCATTCTGCTGTTACATCATGTCTTATCTTCCAGTCACCTCCAGAGCTGCAGTCACTATTCTGCTGTTACATCAGGTCTTATCCTCTAGTCACCTCCAGAGCGGCAATCATTATTCTGCTGTTGCATCGTGTCTTATCCTCCTGTCACCTCCAGAGCTGCAATCACTATTCTACTGTTACATCCTGTCTTATCCTCCAGTCACCTCCAGAGCTGCAGTCACTATTCTGCTGTTACATCATTTATATTCCTCCAGTCACCTCAAGAGCTGCACTCTCTATTCTGCTGTTACATCGTCTCTTATCGTCCAGTCAACTCCAGAGCTGCACTCACTATTCTGCTGTTACTTCATGTCTTATCCTTCAGTCACCTCCAGAGCTGCAGTCACTGTTCTGCTGTTACATCATGTCTTATCCTCCAGCCACCTCCAGAACTGCACTCACTATTCTGCTGTTACATCATGTCTTATCCCCCAGTCACCTCCAGAGCTGCACTCACTATTCTGCTGTTACATCGGGTCTTATCTTCCACTCACCTGCAGAGCTACAGTCACTATTCTGCTGTTACATCATGTCTTATCCTCCAGTCACCTCCAGAGCTGCTGTCACTATTCTGCTGTTACATCAGGTCTTATCCTCCATTCACCTCCAGAGATGGACTCACTATTCTACTGTTACATCGTGTCTTATCCTCCAGTTAAGTCCAGAGCTGAATTCACCATTCTGCTGTTACATCATGTCTTATCCTCCAGTCACCTACAGAGCTGCAATCATTATTCTGCTGTTACATCGTGTCTTATCCTCCTGTCACCTCCAGAGCTGCAATCATTATTCTGCTGTTACATCGTGTCTTATCCTCCTGTCACCTCCAGAGCTGCAATCACTATTCCACTGTTACATCATGTCTTATCCTCCAATCACCTCCAGAGCTGCAATCACTATTCTGCTGTTACATCGTATCTTATCCTCCAGTCAACTCCAGAGCTGCACTCACTATTCTGCTGTTAAATCATGTCTTATCCTCCAGCCACCTCCGGAGCTGCACTCACTGTTCTGCTGTTACATCATGTCTTATCCTCCAGTCTCCTCCAGAGCTGCAGTCACTATTCTGCCGTTACATCGTGTCTTATCCTCCAGTCACCTCCAGAGCTGCAGTCACTATTCTGCTGTTACATCGTGTCTTATCCTCCAGCCACCTCCAGAGCTACAGTCACTATTCTTCTGTTACATCAGGTCTTATCCTCCACTCACCTCCAGAGCTGCAGTCACTATTCTGATGTTACATCTTGTCTTATCCTCCAGTCACCTCCAGAGCTGCAGTCACTATTCTGCTGTTACATCGTGTATTATCCTCCAGTCACCTCAAGAGCTGCAGTCACTATTCTGCTGTTACATCATGTCTTATCCTCCAGTCACCTCCAGAGCTGCACTCACTATTATGCTGTTACTTCATGTCTTATCCTCCAGTCACCTCCAGAACTGCAGTCACTATTCTGCTGTTACATCGTGTCTTATCCTCCGTTCACCTCCAGAGCTGCACTCACTATTCTGCTGTTACATCGTCTCTTATCCTCCAGACACCTCCAGAGCTGCAGTCACTTTTCTGCTGTTAAATCGTGTCTTATTCTTCAGTCACGTCAAGAGCTGCACTCACTATTATTTTGTTACATCGTATCTTATCCTCCAGTCACCTCCAGAGCTGCAGTCACTATTCTGCTGTTACATCTTGTCTTATACTCCAGTCATCTCCAGAGCTGCAGTCTATATTCTGCTATTACATCACGTCTTATCCTCCAGTCACCTCCATAGCTGCACTTACTATTCTGCTGTTACATCGTATCTTATCCTCCTGTCACCTCCAGAGCTGCAGTCACTATTATGCTGTTAAATCACGTCATATCCTCCAGTCACCTCCAGAGCTGCACTCACTATTCTGCTGTTACATCATGTTTTATCCTCCTGTCACCTCCAGAGCTGCACTCACTATTCTGCTGTTACATCACGTCTTATCCTACAGTCACCTCCAGAGCTGCTCTCACTATTCTGCTGTTACATCATGTTTTATCCGCCAGTCACCTCCAGAGCTGCACTCACTATTCTGTTGTTACATCGTGTCTTATCCTCTAGTCACCTCCAGAGCTGCACTCACTATTCTGCTGTTACATCATGTTTTATCCGCCAGTCACCTCCAGAGCTGCACTCACTATTCTGCTCTTACATCATGTCTTATCCTCCAGTCACTTCCTGAAGTGCAGTCACTATTCTGCTGTTACATCGTGTCTTATCCTCCAGTCACCTCCAGAGCTGCGTCACTATTCTGCTGTTACATCAGGTCTTATCCTCCAGTCACCTCCAGATCTGCACTCACTATTCTGCTGTTACATCAGGTCTTATCCTCCAGTCACTTCCTGAAGTGCAGTCACTATTCTGCTGTTACATCATGTCTTATCCTCCAGCCACCTCCAGAGCTGTAGTCTCTTTTCTGCTGTTACATCATTTCTTATCCTCCAGCCACCTCCAGAGCTGCAGTCACTATTCTGCTGTTTCATCGTGTCTTATCCTCCAGACACCTCCAGAGCTGCAGTCACTTTTCTGCTGTTACATCGTGTCTTATTCTTCAGTCACGTCAAGAGCTGCACTCACTACTATTTTGTTACATCGTGTCTTATCCTCCTGTCACCTCCAGAGCTGCAATCACTATTCCACTGTTACATCATGTCTTATCCTCCAGTCAGCTCCAGAGCTGCACTCACTATTCTGCTGTTAAATCATGTCTTATCCTCCAGCCACCTCCAGAGCTGCACTCACTGTTCTGCTGTTACATCATGTCTTATCCTCCAGTCTCCTCCAGAGCTGCAGTCACTATTCTGCCTTTACATCGTGCCTTATCCTCCAGTCACCTCCAGAGCTGCAGTCACTATTCTGCTGTTACATCGTGTCTTATCCTCCAGCCACCTCCAGAGCTACAGTCACTATTCTGCTGTTACATCAGGTCTTATCCTCCACTCACCTCCAGAGCTGCAGTCACTATTCTGATGTTACATCAGGTCTTATCCTCCAGTAACCTCCAGAGCTGCTGTCACTATTCTGCTGTTACATCAGGTCGTATCCTCCGTTCACCTCCAGAGATGCACTCACTATTCTGCTGTTACATCTTGTCTTATCCTCCAGTCACCTCCAGAGCTGCAGTCACTATTCTGCTGTTACATCGTGTCTTATCCTCCAGTCACCTCAAGAGCTGCAGTCACTATTCTGCTGTTACATCATGTCTTATCCTCCAGTCACCTCCAGAGCTGCACTCACTATTATGCTGTTACTTCATGTCTTATCCTCCAGTCACCTCCAGAGCTGCAGTCACTATTCTGCTGTTACATCGTGTCTTATCCTCCGTTCACCTCCAGAGCTGCACTCACTATTCTGCTGTTACATCGTGTCTTATCCTCCAGATACCTCCAGAGCTGCAGTCACTTTTCTGCTGTTACATCGTGTCTTATTCTTCAGTCATGTCAAGAGCTGCACTCACTATTATTTTGTTACATCGTATCTTATCCTCCAGTCACCTCCAGAGCTGCAGTCACTATTCTGCTGTTACATCGTGTCTTATCATCTAGTCACCTCCAGAGCTGCAGTCTATATTCTGCTATTACATCACGTCTTATCCTCCAGTCACCTCCATAGCTGCACTCACTATTCTGCTGTTACATCGTATCTTATCCTCCTGTCACCTCCAGAGCTGCAGTCACTATTCTGCTGTTACATCACGTCATATCCTCCAGTCACCTCCAGAGCTGCACTCACTAATCTGCTGTTACATCATGATTTATCCTCCAGTCACCTCTAGAGCTGCACTCACTATTCTGCTGTTACATCACGTCTTATCCTCCAGTCACCTCCAGAGCTGCTCTCACTATTCTGCTGTTACATCATGTTTTATCCGCCAGTCACTTCCAGAGCTGCACTCACTATTCTGTTGTTACATCGTGTCTTATCCTCTAGTCACCTCCAGAGCTGCACTCACTATTCTGCTGTTACATCATGTTTTATCCGCCAGTCACCTCCAGAGCTGCACTCACTATTCTGCTGTTACATCATGTCTTATCCTTCAGTCACCTCAAGAGCTGCAGTCACTATTCTGCTGTTACATCATGTCTTATCCTCCAGTCACCTCCAGAGCTGCACTCACTATTATGCTGTTACTTCATGTCTTATCCTCCAGTCACCTCCAGAGCTGCAGTCACTATTCTGCTGTTACATCGTGTCTTATCCTCCGTTCACCTCCAGAGCTGCACTCACTATTCTGCTGTTACATCGTGTCTTATCCTCCAGTCACCTCATGAGCTGCACTCACTATTCTGCTGTTACATCGTGTCTTGTCCTCCAGTCACCTCCAGAGCTGCACTCACTATTATGCTGTTACTTCATGTCTTATCCTCCACTCATCTCCAGAGCTGCAGTCACTATTCTGCTGTTACATCATATCTTATCCTCCAGTCACCTCCAGAGCTGCACTCACTATTCTGCTGTTACATCGTGTCCTTTCCTCCAGTCACCTCCAGAGCTGCAGTCACTATTCTGCTGTTACATGGTCTTATCCTCCAGCCACCTCCAGAGCTGCACTCACTATTCTGCTGTTACATCAGGTCTTATCCTCCACTCACCTCCAGAGCTGCAGTCACTATTCTGCTGTTACATCATGTCTTATCCTCCAATCACCTCCAGAGCTGCTGTCACTATTCTGCTGTTACATCAGGTCTTATCCTCCATTCACCTCCAGAGATGCACTCACTATTCTACTGTCACATCGTGTCTTATCCTCCAGTTACCTCCAGAGCTGAATTCACCATTCTGCTGTTACATCATGTCTTATCCTCCAGTCACCTACAGAGCTGCACTCACCATTCTGCTGATAAGTCATGTCTTATCTTCCAGTCACCTCCAGAGCTGCAGTCACTATTCTGTTGTTACATCAGGTCTTATCCTCCAGTCACCTCCAGAGCTGCAATCATTATTCTGCTGTTACATCGTGTCTTATCCTCTAGTCACCTCCAGAGCTGCAGTCTATATTCTGCTATTACATCACGTCTTATCCTCCAGTCACCTCCATAGCTGCACTCACTATTCTGCTGTTACATCGTATCTTATCCTCCTGTCACCTCCAGAGCTGCAGTCACTATTCTGCTGTTACATCACGTCATATCCTCCAGTCACCTCCAGAGCTGCACTCACTATTCTGCTGTTACATCATGTTTTATCCTCCAGTCACCTCTAGAGCTGCACTCACTATTCTGCTGTTACATCACGTCTTATCCTCCAGTCACCTCCAGAGCTGCTCTCACTATTCTGCTGTTACATCATGTTTTATCCGCTAGTCACTTCCAGAGCTGCACTCACTATTCTGTTGTTACATCGTGTCTTATCCTCTAGTCACCTCCAGAGCTGCACTCACTATTCTGCTGTTACATCATGTTTTATCCGCCAGTCACCTCCAGAGCTGCACTCACTATTCTGCTGTTACATCATGTCTTATCCTTCAGTCACCTCAAGAGCTGCAGTCACTATTCTGCTGTTACATCATGTCTTATCCTCCAGTCACCTCCAGAGCTGCACTCACTATTATTTTGTTACATCGTATCTTATCCTCCAGTCACCTCCAGAGCTGCAGTCACTATTCTGCTGTTACATCGTGTCTTATCCTCTAGTCACCTCCAGAGCTGCACTCACTATTCTGCTGTTACATCGTGTCTTATACTCCAGTCATCTCCAGAGCTGCAGTCTATATTCTGCTATTACATCACGTCTTATCCTCCAGTCACTTCCATAGCTGCACTCACTATTCTGCTGTTACATCGTATCTTATCCTCCTGTCACCTCCAGAGCTGCAGTCACTATTCTGCTGTTACATCACGTCATATCCTCCAGTCACCTCCAGAGCTGCACTCACTATTCTGCTGTTACATCATGTTTTATCCTCCAGTCACCTCCAGAGCTGCACTCACTATTCTGCTGTTACATCACGTCTTATCCTCCAGTCACCTCCAGAGCTGCTCTCACTATTCTGCTGTTACATCATGTTTTATCCGCCAGTCACCTCCAGAGCTGCACTCACTATTCTGTTGTTACATCGTGTCTTATCCTCTAGTCACCTCCAGAGCTGCACTCACTATTCTGCTGTTACATCATGTTTTATCCGCCAGTCACCTCCAGAGCTGCACTCACTATTCTGCTGTTACATCATGTCTTATCCTTCAGTCACTTCCTGAAGTGCAGCCACTATTCTGCTGTTACATCGTGTCTTATCCTCCAGTCACCTCCAGAGCTGCGTCACTATTCTGCTGTTACATCAGGTCTTATCCTCCAGTCACCTCCAGATCTGCACTCACTATTCTGCTGTTACATCAGGTCTTATCCTCCAGTCACCTCCAGATGTGCACTCACAATTCTGCTGTTACATCGCCTCTTATCCTCCAGTCACCTCCAGAGCTGCACTCATCATTCTGCTGTTACATTGTGTCTTATCCTCCAGTCACCTCCAGAGCTGTAGTCACTATTCTGCTGTTACATCATGTCTTATCCTCCAGCCACCTCCAGAGCTGTAGTCTCTTTTCTGCTGTTACTTCATGTCTTATCCTCCAGCCACCTCCAGAGCTGCAGTCACTATTCTGCTGTTTCATCGTGTCTTATCCTCCAGTCACCTCCAGAGCTGTAGTCACTATTCTGCTTTTACATCATGTCTTATCCTCCAGCCACCTCCAGAGCTGCAGTCACTATTCTGCTGTTTCATCGTGTCTTATCCTCCAGACACCTCCAGAGCTGTAGTCACTATTCTGCTGTTAAATCGTGTCTTATCCTCCAGTCACCTCCTGAGCTGTAGTCACTATTCTGCCGTTTCATCGTGTCTTATCCTCCTGTCACCTCCAGAGCTGAAGTAACCATTCTGCTGTTACATCATGTCTTATCCTCCAGTCACCTCCAGAGCTGCACTAACTATTCTGCTGTTACATACTGTATTATCCTCCAGTCACATCCAGAGCTGCACTCACTATTCTTCTGTTACATCATGTCTTATCCTCCAGTCACCTCCAGAGCTGCAATCATTATTCTGCTGTTACATCGTCTCTTATCCTCCTGTCACCTCCAGAGCTGCAATCACTATTCCACTGTTACATCATGTCTTATCCTCCAGTCACCTCCAGAGCTGCACTCAATATTCCGCTGTTACATCGTATCTTATCCTCCAGCCACCTCCAGAGCTGCACTCTCTATTCTGCTGTTACATCATGTCTTATCCACCAGTCTCCTCCAGAGCTGCAGTCACTATTCTGCCGTTAAATCGTGTCTTATCCTCCTGTCACCTCCAGAGCTGCAGTCACTATTCTGCTGTTACATCGTGTCTTATCCTCCAGCCACTTCCAGAGCTGCAGTCTCTATTCTGCTGTTACATCAGGTCTTATCCTCCACTCACCTCCAGAGCTGCAGTCACTATTCTGATGTTACATCAGGTCTTATCCTCCAGTCACCTCCAGAGCTGCTGTCACTATTCTGTTGTTACATCAGGTCTTATCCTCCGTTCACCTCCAGAGATGCACTCACTATTCTGCTGTTACATCTTGTCTTATCCTCCAGTCACCTCCAGAGCTGCAGTCACTATTCTGCTGTTACATCGTGTCTTATCCTCCAGTCACCTCAAGAGCTGCAGTCACTATTCTGCTGTTACATCATGTCTTATCCTCCAGTCACCTCATGAGCTGCACTCACTATTCTGCTGTTACATCGTGTCTTGTCCTCCAGTCACCTCCAGAGCTGCACTCACTATTATGCTGTTACTTCATGTCTTATCCTCCACTCATCTCCAGAGCTGCAGTTACTATTCTGCTGTTACATCATGTCTTATCCTCCAGTCACCTCCAGAGCTGCACTCACTATTCTGCTGTTACATCGTGTCCTATCCTCCAGTCACCTCCAGAGCTGCAGTCACTATTCTGCTGTTACATGGTCTTATCCTCCAGCCACCTCCAGAGCTGCACTCACTATTCTGCTGTTACATCAGGTCTTATCCTCCACTCACCTCCAGAGCTGCAGTCACTATTCTGCTGTTACATCATGTCTTATCCTTCAATCACCTCCAGAGCTGCTGTCACTATTCTGCTGTTACATCAGGTCTTATCCTCCATTCACCTCCAGAGATGCACTCACTATTCTACTGTTACATCGTGTCTTATCCTCCAGTTACCTCCAGAGCTGAATTCACCATTCTGCTGTTACATCATGTCTTATCCTCCAGTCACCTACAGAGCTGCACTCACCATTCTGCTGATAAGTCATGTCTTATCTTCCAGTCACCTCCAGAGCTGCAGTTACTATTCTGTTGTTACATCAGGTCTTATCCTCCAGTCACCTCCAGAGCTGCAATCATTATTCTGCTGTTACATCGTGTCTTATCCTCCTGTCACCTCCAGAGCTGCAATGACTATTCCACTGTTACATCATGTCTTATCCTCCAGTCACCTCCAGAGCTGCACTCACTATTCTGCTGTTACATCGTATCTTATCCTCCAGTCAACTCCAGAGCTGCAATCACTATTCTGCTGTTAAATCATGTCTTCTCCTCCAGCCACCTCCAGAGCTGCACTCACTATTCTGCTGTTACATCATGTGTTATCCTCCAGTCTCCTCCAGAGCTGCAGTCACTATTCTGCCATTACATCGTGTCTTATCCTCCAGTCACCTCCAGAGCTGCAGTCACTATTCTGCTGTTACATCGTGTCTTATCCTCCAGCCACTTCCAGAGCTGCAGTCACTATTCTGCTGTTACATCAGGTCTTATCCTCCACTCACCTCCAGAGCTGCAGTCACTATTCTGATGTTACATCAGGTCTTATCCTCCAGTCACCTCCAGAGCTGCTGTCACTATTCTGTTGTTACATCAGGTCTTATCCTCCGTTCACCTCCAGAGATGCACTCACTATTCTGCTGTTACATCTTGTCTTATCCTCCAGTCACCTCAAGAGCTGCATTCACTATTCTGCTGTTACATCGTGTCTTGTCCTCCACTCACCTCCAGAGCTGCACTCACTATTATGCTGTTACTTCATGTCTTATCCTCCACTCATCTCCAGAGCTGTAGTCTCTATTCTGCTGTTACATCATGTCTTATACTCCAGTCACCTCCAGAGCTGCACTCACTATTCTGCTGTTACATCGTGTCCTATCCTCCAGTCACCTCCAGAGCTGCAGTCACTATTCTGCTGTTACATCATGTCTTATCCTCCAGTCACCTCCAGAGCTGCTGTCACTATTCTGTTGTTACATCGTTTCTTATCCTCCATTCACCTCCAGAGCTGCACTCACTATTATGCTGTTACTTCATGTCTTATCCTCCAGTCACCTCCAGAGCTGCAGTCACTGTTCTGCTCTTACATCATGTCTTATCCTCCAGCCACCTCCAGAGCTGCACTCACTATTCTGCTGTTACATCATGTCTTATCCTCCAGTCACCTCCAGAGCTGCAGTCAGTATTCTGCCGTTACATCGTGTCTTATCCTCCAGTCACCTCCAGAGCTGCAGTCACTATTCTGCTGTTACATGGTGTCTTATCCTCCAGCCACCTCCAGAGCTGCAGTCACTATTCTGCTGTCACATCAGGTCTTATCCTCCACTCACCTCCAGAGCTGCAGTCACTATTCTGCTGTTACATCATGTCTTATCCTCCAGTCACCTCCAGAGCTGCTGTCACTGTTCCGCTGTTACATCAGGTCTTATCCTCCATTCACCTCCAGAGATGCACTCACTATTCTACTGTTACATCGTGTCTTATCCTCCAGTTACCTCCAGAGCTGAATTCACCATTCTACTGTTACATCATGTCTTATCCTCCAGTCACCTACAGAGCTGCACTCACCATTCTGCTGTTAAATCATGTCTTATCTTCCAGTCACCTCCAGAGCTGCAGTCACTATTCTGCTGTTACATCAGGTCTTATCCTCCAGTCACCTGCAGAGCTGCAATCATTATTCTGCTGTTACATCGTGTCTTATCCTCCTGTCACCTCCAGAGCTGCAATCACTATTCCACTGTTACATCATGTCTTATCCTCCAGTCACCTCCAGAGCTGCACTCACTATTCCGCTGTTACATCGTATCTTATCCTCCAGCCACCTCCAGAGCTGCACTCTCTATTCTGCTGTTACATCATGTCTTATCCTCCAGTCTCCTCCAGAGCTGCAGTGACTATTCTGCCGTTACATCGTGTCTTATCCTCCAGTCACCTCCAGAGCTGCAGTCACTATTCTGCTGTTACATCGTGTCTTATCCTCCAGCCACCTCCAGAGCTGCAGTCACTATTCTGCTGTTACATCAGGTCTTATCCTCCACTCACCTCCAGAGCTGCAGTCACTATTCTGATGTTACATCAGGTCTTATCCTCCAGTCACCTCCAGAGCTGCTGTCACTATTCTGTTGTTACATCAGGTCTTATCCTCCGTTCACCTCCAGAGATGCACTCACTATTCTGCTGTTACATCTTGTCTTATCCTCCAGTCACCTCCAGAGCTGCAGTCACTATTCTGCTGTTACATCGTGTCTTATCCTCCAGTCACGTCAAGAGCTGCAGTCACTATTCTGCTGTTACATCATGTCTTATCCTCCAGTCACCTCATGAGCTGCACTCACTATTCTGCTGTTACATCGTGTCTTGTCCTCCAGTCACCTCCAGAGCTGCACTCACTATTATGCTGTTACTTCATGTCTTATCCTCCACTCATCTCCAGAGCTGCAGTCACTATTCTGCTGTTACATCATATCTTATCCTCCAGTCACCTCCAGAGCTGCACTCACTATTCTGCTGTTACATCGTGTCCTTTCCTCCAGTCACCTCCAGAGCTGCAGTCACTATTCTGTTACATGGTCTTATCCTCCAGCCACCTCCAGAGCTGCACTCACTATTCTGCTGTTACATCAGGTCTTATCCTCCACTCACCTCCAGAGCTGCAGTCACTATTCTGCTGTTACATCATGTCTTATCCTCCAATCACCTCCAGAGCTGCTGTCACTATTCTGCTGTTACATCAGGTCTTATCCTCCATTCACCTCCAGAGATGCACTCACTATTCTACTGTCACATCGTGTCTTATCCTCCAGTTACCTCCAGAGCTGAATTCACCATTCTGCTGTTACATCATGTCTTATCCTCCAGTCACCTACAGAGCTGCACTCACCATTCTGCTGATAAGTCATGTCTTATCTTCCAGTCACCTCCAGAGCTGCAGTCACTATTCTGTTGTTACATCAGGTCTTATCCTCCAGTCACCTCCAGAGCTGCAATCATTATTCTGCTGTTACATCGTGTCTTATCCTCCTGTCACCTCCAGAGCTGCAATGACTATTCCACTGTTACATCATGTCTTATCCTCCAGTCTCCTCCAGAGCTGCAGTCACTATTCTGCCGTTACATCGTGTCTTATCCTCCAGTCACCTCCAGAGCTGCAGTCACTATTCTGCTGTTACATCGTGTCTTATCCTCCAGCCACCTCCAGAGCTGCAGTCACTATTCTGCTGTTACATCAGGTCTTATCCTCCACTCACCTCCAGAGCTGCAGTCACTATTCTGATGTTACATCAGGTCTTATCCTCCAGTCACCTCCAGAGCTGCTGTCACTATTCTGTTGTTACATCAGGTCTTATCCTCCAGTCACCTCCAGAGCTGCAATCATTATTCTGCTGTTACATCGTGTCTTATCCTCCTGTCACCTCCAGAGCTGCAATGACTATTCCACTGTTACATCATGTCTTATCCTCCAGTCTCCTCCAGAGCTGCAGTCACTATTCTGCTGTTACATCTTGTCTTATCCTCCAGTCACCTCCAGAGCTGCAGTCACTATTCTGCTGTTACATCGTGTCTTATCCTCCAGTCACCTCAAGAGCTGCAGTCACTATTCTGCTGTTACATCATGTCTTATCCTCCAGTCACCTCATGAGTTGCAGTCACTATTCTGCTGTTACATCGTGTCTTGTCCTCCAGTCACCTCCAGAGCTGCACTCACTATTATGCTGTTACTTCATGTCTTATCCTCCACTCATCTCCAGAGCTGTAGTCACTATTCTGCTGTTACATCATGTCTTATCCTCCAGTCACCTCCAGAGCTGCACTCACTATTCTGCTGTTACATTGTGTCCTATCCTCCAGTCACCTCCAGAGCTGCCGTCACTATTCTGCTGTTACATCATGTCTTATCCTCCAGTCACCTCCAGAGCTGCTGTCACTATTCTGTTGTTACATCGTTTCTTATCCTCCATTCACCTCCAGAGCTGCACTCACTATTATGCTGTTACTTCATGTCTTATCCTCCAGTCACCTCAAGAGCTGCACTCACTTTTCTGCTGTTACATTGTGTCCTATCCTCCAGTCACCTCAAGAACTGCACTCACTATTCTGCTGTTACATCTTGTCTTATGCTCCAGTCACCTCCTGAGCTGCACTCACTATTCTGCTGTTACCTCATGTCCTATCTACCAGTCACCTCCAGAGCTGCACTGACTATTCTGCTGTTACATCGTGTCTTATCCTCCAGTCACCTCCAGAGCTGCACTCACTATTCTGCTGTTACATCGTGTCTTATACTCCAGTTGCCTCCAGAGCTGCTGTCACTATTCTGCTGTTACATCATGTTTTAGCCTCCAGTCACCTCCAGAGCTGCACTCACTATTCTGCTGTTACATCATGTCTTATCCTCCAGTCACCTCCAGAGCTGAAGTCACTATTCTGCTGTTACATCATCTATTATCCTCCAGCCACCTCCAGAGCTACAGTCACTATTCTACTGTTACATCGTGTATTATCCTCCAGTTACCTCCAGAGCTGAATTCACCATTCTGCTGTTACATCATGTCTTATCTTCCTGTCACCTCCAAAGCTGCACTCACTATTCTGCTGTTACATCAGGTCTTATCCTCCAGTCACCTCCAGAGCTGCAGTCACTATTCTGCTGTTACATCATGTCTTATCCTCCAGTCACCTCCAGAGCTGCTGTCACTATTCTGTTGTTACATCGTTTCTTATCCTCCATTCACCTCCAGAGCTGCACTCACTATTATGCTGTTACTTCATGTCTTATCCTCCAGTCACCTCAAGAACTGCACTCACTATTCTGCTGTTACATCTTGTCTTATGCTCCAATCACCTCCAGAGCTGCACTCACTATTCTGTTGTTACCTCATGTCCTATCTACCAGTCACCTCCAGAGCTGCACTGACTATTCTGCTGTTACATCGTGTCTTATCCTCCAGTCACCTCCAGAGCTGCACTCACTATTCTGCTGTTACATCGTGTCTTATACTCCAGTTGCCTCCAGAGCTGAATTCACCATTCTGCTGTTACATCATGTCTTATCTTCCTGTCACCTCCAGAGCTGCAGTCACTATTCTGCTGTTACATCAGGTCTTATCCTCCAGTCACCTCCAGAGCTGCAATCATTATTCTGCTGTTACATTGTGTCTTATCCTCCTGTCACCTCCAGAGCTGCAATCACTATTCTACTGTTACATCCTGTCTTATCCTCCAGTCACCTCCAGAGCTGCAGTCACTATTCTGCTGTTACATCGTGTCTTATCCTCCAATCACCTCAAGAGCTGCACTCTCTATTCTGCTGTTACATCGTATCTTATCGTCCAGTCAACTCCAGAGCTGCACTCACTATTCTGCTGTTACTTCATGTCTTATCCTTCAGTCACCTCCAGAGCTGCAGTCACTGTTCTGCTCTTACATCATGTCTTATCCTCCAGTCACCTCCAGAGCTGCAGTCACTATTCTGCCGTTACATCGTGTCTTATCCTCCACTCACCTCCAGAGTTGCAGTCACTATTCTGCTGTTACATCGTGTCTTATCCTCCAGCCACCTCCAGAGCTGCAGTCACTATTCTGCTGTTACATCAGATCTTATCCTCCACTCACCTCCAGAGCTGCACTCACTATTCTGCTGTTACATCATGTCTTATCCTCCAGTCACCTCCAGAGCTGCTGTCACTATTCTGCTGTTACATCAGGTCTTATCCTCCATTCACCTCCAGAGATGCACTCACTATTCTACTGTTACATCGTGTCTTATCCTCCAGTTACCTCCAGAGCTGAATTCACCATTCTGCTGTTACATCCTGTCTTATCCTCTAGTCACCTACAGAGCTGCACTCACCATTCTGCTGTTAAATCATGTCTTGTCTTCCAGTCACCTCCAGAGCTGCAGTCACTATGCTGCGGTTACATCAGGTCTTATCCTCCACTCACCTCCAGAGCTGCAGTCACTATTCTGATGTTACATCAGGTCTTATCCTCCAGTCACCTCCAGAGCTGCTGTCACTATTCTGTTGTTATATCAGGTCTTATCCTCCAGTCACCTCCAGAGCTGCACTCACTATTCTGCTGTTACATCGTGTGTTATCCTCCAGCCACCTCCAGAGCTGCACTCACTATTCTGCTGTTACATCATGTCTTATCCTCCAGTCTCCTCCAGAGCTGCACTCACTATTCTGCTTTTAAATCATGTCTTATCCTCCAGCCACCTCCAGAGCTGCACTCACTATTCTGCTGTTACATCATGTCTATCCTCCAGTCTCCTCCAGAGCTGCAATCATTATTCTGCTGTTACATCGTGTCTTATCCCCTTGTCACCTCCAGAGCTGCAATCACTATTCCACTGTTACATCATGTCTTATCCTCCAGTCACCTCCAGAGCTGCACTCTCTATTCTGCTGTTACATCGTATCTTATCCTCCAGTCAACTCCAGAACTGCACTCACTATTCGGCTTTTAAATCATGTCTTATCCTCCAGCCACCTCCAGAGCTGCACTCACTATTCTGCTGTTACATCATGTCTTATCCTCCAGTCTCCTCCAGAGCTGCAGTCACTATTCTGCCGTTACATCGTGTCTTATCCTCCAGTCACCTCCAGAGCTGCAGTCACTATTTTGCTGTTACATCGTGTCTTATCCTCCAGCCACCTCCAGAGCTGCAGTCACTATTCTGCTGTTACATCAGGTCTTATCCTCCACTCACCTCCAGAGCTGCAGTCACTATTCTGATGTTACATCAGGTCTTATCCTCCAGTCACCTCAAGAGATGCAGTCACTATTCTGCTGTTACATCATGTCTTATCCTCCAGTCTCCTCCAGAGCTGCACTCACTATTCTGCTGTTACATCAGGTCTTATCCTCCGTTCACCTCCAGAGATGCACTCAATCTTCTGCTGTTACATCGTGTCTTATCCTCCAGTCACCTCCAGAGCTGCAGTCACTATTCTGCTGTTACATCGTGTCTTATCCTCCAGTCACCTCAAGAGATGCAGTCACTATTCTGCTGTTACATCATGTCTTATCCTCCAGTCACCTCCAGAGCTGCACTCACTATTCTGCCGTTACATCGTGTCTTATCCTCCAGTCACCTCCAGAGCTTTAGTCACTATTCTGCTGTTACATCAGGTCTTATCCTCAGTTCACCTCCAGAGATGCACTCACTATTCTGCCGTTACATCGTGTCTTATCCTCCAGTCACCTCCAGAGCTGCAGTCACTATTCTGCTGTTACATCGTGTCTTATCCTCCAGCCACCTCCAGAGCTGCAGTCACTATTCTGCTGTTACATCGTGTCTTATCCTCCAGTCACCTCCAGAGCTTTAGTCACTATTCTGCTGTTACATCAGGTCTTATCCTCCGTTCACCTCCAGAGATGCACTCACTATTCTGCCGTTACATCGTGTCTTATCCTCCAGTCACCTCCAGAGCTGCAGTCACTATTCTGCCGTTACATCGTGTCTTATCCTCCAGTCACCTCAAGAGATGCAGTCACTATTCTGCTGTTACATCATGTCTTATCCTCCAGTCACCTCCAGAGCTGCACTCACTATTCTGCTGTTACATCGTGTCTTATCCTCCAGTCACCTCCAGAGCTGCAGTCACTATTCTGCTGTTACATCGTGTCTTATCCTCCAGCCACCTCCAGAGCTGCAGTCACTATTCTGCTGTTACATCAGGTCTTATCCTCCACTCACCTCCAGAGCTGCAGTCACTATTCTGATGTTACATCAGGTCTTATCCTCCAGTCACCTCCAGAGCTGCTGTCACTATTCTGTTGTTACATCAAGTCTTATCCTCCGTTCACCTCCAGAGATGCACTCACTATTCTGCTGTTACATCTTGTCTTATCCTCCAGTCACCTCCAGAGCTGCAGTCACTATTCTGCTGTTACATCGTGTCTTATCCTCCAGTCACCTCCAGAGCTGCAGTCACTATTCTGCTGTTACATCATCTACTATCCTCCAGCCACCTCCAGAGCTGCAGTCACTATTCTCCTGTTACATCGTGTCTTGTCCTCCAGCCACCTCCAGAGCTGCAGTCACTATTCTGCTGTTACATCATGTCTTATCCTCCAGTCACCTCCAGAGCTGCACTCACTATTCTGCTGTTACATCGTGTCCTATCCTCCAGTCACCTCCAGAGCTGCAGTCACTATTCTGCTGTTACATCATGTCTTATCCTCCAGTCACCTCCAGAGCTGCTGTCACTATTCTGTTGTTACATCGTTTCTTATCCTCCATTCACCTCCAGAGATGCAATCACTGTTCTGCTGTTGCATGGTGTCTTATCCTCCAGTCACCTCCAGAGCTGCAGTCACTATTCTGCTGTTACATCGTGTCTTGTCCTCCAGTCACCTCCAGAGCTGCACTCACTATTATGCTGTTACTTCATGTCTTATCCTCCAGTCACCTCAAGAGCTGCACTCACTTTTCTGCTGTTACATTGTGTCTTATCCTCCAATAACCTCAACAGCTGCACTCACTATTCTGCTGTTACATCATGTCTTATCCTGCAGTCACCTCCAGAGCTGCACTCACTATTCTGCTGTTACATCGTGTCTTATCCTCTAGTCACCTCCAGAGCTGCACTCACTATTCTGCTGTTACATCGTGTCTTATACTCCAGTTACCTCCAGAGCTGCTGTCACTATTCTGCTGTTACATCAGGCATTATCCTTCAGTCACCTCCAGAGCTGCAATCATTATTCTGCTGTTACATCGTGTCTTATCCTCCTGTCACCTCCAGAGCTGCAATCACTATTCTACTGTTACATTATGTCTTATCCTCCAGAGCTGCAGTCACTATTCTGCTGTTACATCATGTCTTATCCTCCAGTCACCTCCAGAGCTGCAATCACTGTTCTGCTGTTACATGGTGTCTTATCCTCCCGTCACCTCCAGAGCGGCAGTCACTATTCTGCTGTTACATCGTGTTTTGTCCTCCAGTCACCTCCAGAGCTGCACTCACTATTATGCTGTTACTTCATGTCTCATCCTCCAGTCACCTCAAGAGCTGCACTCACTTTTCTGCTGTTACATCATGTCTTATCCTCCAGTCACCTCCAGAGCTGCACTCACTATTCTGCTGTTACCTCATGTCCTATCTACCAGTCACCTCCAGAGCTGCACTGACTATTCTGCTGTTACATCGTGTCTTATCCTCCAGTCACCTCCAGAGCTGCACTCACTATTCTGCTGTTTCATCGTGTCTTATCATCCAGTTACCTCCAGAGCTGCAGTCACTATTCTGCTGTTACATCATGTCTTATCCTCCAGTCACCTCCAGAGCTGCACTCACTATTCTGCTGTTACATCATGTCCTATCTACCAGTCACCTCCAGAGCTGCTGTCACTTTTCTTATGTTACATCAGGTCTTATCCTCCAGTCACCTCCAAAGCTGCAGTCACTATTCTGCTGTTACATCGTGTCTTATTCTCCAGTTACCTCCAGAGCTGCAGTCACTATTCTGCTGTTACATCATGTCTTATCCTCCAGTCACCTCCAGAGCTGCACTCACTATTCTGTTGTTACATCATGTCCTATCTACCAGTCACCTCCAGAGCTGCACTCACTATTCTGATGTTACATCAGGTCTTATCCTCCAGTCACCTCCAGAGCTGCAATCATTATTCTGCTGTTACATCGTGTCTTATCCTCCTGTCACCTCCAGAGCTGCAATCACTATTCTACTGTTACATTATGTCTTATCCTCCAGTCACCTCCAGAGCTGCAGTCACTATTCTGCTGTTACATTATCTATTATCCTCCAGTCACCTCCAGAGCTGCACTCACTATTCTGCTGTTACATCGTGTCTTATCTTTCAGTCACCTCCAGAGCTGCAGTAACTATTCTGCTGTTACTTCATGTCTTTTCCTCCAGCCACCTCCAGAGCTGCACTCACTATTCTGCTGTTACATCGTGTCTTATCCTCCAGTCACCTCCAGAGCTGCTGTCACTATTCTGCCGTTACATCGTGTGTTATCCTCCAGTCACCTCCAGAGCTGCAGTAACTATTTTACTGTTAGATGGTGTCTTATCCTCCAGTCACCTCCAGAGCTGCACTCTCTATTCTGCTGTTTCATCGTGTCTTATCCTCCAGTCACCTCCAGAGCTGCTGTCACTATTCTGCCGTTACATCGTGTCTTATCCTCCAGTCACCTCCAGAGCTGCAGTCTTTTGTCTACTGTTACATCCTGTCTTATCCTCCATTCACCTCCAGAGATGCAATCACTATTCTGCTGTTACATCGTGTCTTATCCTCCAGTCACCTCCAGAGCTGCTGTCACTATTCTGCCTTTACATCGTGTCTTATCCTCCAGTCACCTCCAGAGCTGCTCTCACTATTCTGCTGTTACATCATGTCCTATCTACCAGTCACCTCCAGAGCTGCACTCACTATTCTGCTGTTACATCCAGGGCTGTGGAGTCGGAGTCGTGGAGTCAGAGTTAGTTTTGGTTGGAGTCGGAGTCGGTAGAAATGTACCGACTCCGACTCCAGCTTTAAAAAAATGTATTAATATTTCATAATTGAACTTTCATATGAATTTTATAAATGTTACTTAAATATATATGTTCTATCAAACTATGAACAACAGTGATAAGCAGTTCTGCTGGAGATAGAGACATTTCTTACTTCTTGTGTGTCACTGTTCTCCACTGCCCTTATCTAATCTTATACTTGGTTAACCTCATGCTGCCCCAACCCCCCTACTTACAATGTATGAAACTGAAAGTGAAAATGTGTTGCAAATTCTTAGTAGTAAAGCTCCTCCTCTAGACTAGATGTTTACTAGGTGTGTGTCTTCCAAGCATCTCACAGCTGCTACTCAGAAGAGGAAGACTGTAAGAAGTAATATCCTTTCAACAAACTTTGCATCAGTTAACTGTGAGTACATGAGGAATAACAGTATTACTGACCACTATATCAGTTGTACGACCTGGCAATAATTTTGTACAATTGTTTTTAGGAAAAACAATTGTCATTTGGATTGTGAAACGCAGAATTAAAAACCTGAGAATGTCAAAGAAGCGTCACATTAAATCAGCTGTATTTGAACATTTCACCATCACTCAAGATAGAAAACATTATGTCTGTCAGTGTATGACAAATGATCCAGACGAAAACAAATGCTGTGAAGCCAAGATCAGTGCATATTCAGGCAAAGATAAAAATGCTCCTACCAGAGCTTCTAATCTAAAGAGACATTTACAGTGCTTTCATCCAGAAGTACTAAAAGCAGTGGATGAGAAAGACTGCATCCAAACCAATGAACCAGTGCCCAGCTCTTCCAGCCAAACAAAGGAGCAGAGAACTTTGCAGCCATCATTTGCAAGATATTTTGTCAGTGACAAAGTTACTGTGACAATGACAGTAGATACATTTAAAAAACAGATCATAGAGCTTGTTGTAAAGGATAGTGTGCCTATTTCATTATTTTCACGACCAGCCTTTATGTGTCTGAATGGGGAAATGGCCCGCAAGCTTGGTGTTTCTCTGGAGAGAGAGAGTATTAGAAAATTAGTAATCGAAGAAGCTTTTAAACAAAAGGAAGAACTTAAAAAAACTCTCAAGGGACGCTTTCTGCTTCTTAAAATGGATGCCTGCACACGTCACAGAGTAAACTATTTTGCCATCAATGTCCGATTTCTTTGTGACAAAAATGAAATAGTTACCAAGACAATGGCAGTAAAAGACACCAAAGCGCATCACACCAGTGAGTTTCTCCAGGTCTTGGTGGAAAAGGTTCTGCAAGACTATGAACTTAAAAAAGAGCAAGTTCAATGCTTCAAATATGATAAGTACTATTAAGCTAATGAATGAGAGTAATGATGGTGACCAGCAGCTAGAAGAACATTCTGGGTCCACAGACACAGAAATGTTTGAAATAGAGGAACACAGTATTGTAACTGAGGAGCAAACTGAAGTTGCTTCAGATGAACAGCAACATGATAGTTTAGATGATCTTGTTGAAACTGTGACAATCCGTTCTTTCATTCATCACATGCGCTGTGTTGTGCGTACGCTACAGCTGGCTATAAGAGACAGTCTGCAAGAAGGACATGCTGCTGCACTGATTGGCAAGGAGAGAAAATTGGCTACTGTTGCCAGAACCCCTAAAGTTGACTCAATTTTGAAGAGACGTGCTGGAAAAGGGGCAATTATTGATCAAGCCACATGATGGGGCAGTACTTACTTAATGATTCAGCGCTTGGTTGAACTGAAAACCTTTCTTGTAGACATGGCTAACCCTCAACTGACGCTAAATGAAAGTCAGTGGAATCAGGTGACTGAGCTGGAAAAATTGCTAGAGCACCCATTTACAGTGACTAAAAAATGACAAGCAGAGGACTTAACTCCAGGTATTTTCTTAAAGGAGTGGAAGAACCTGATGTTTCGCCTGTCCCAAAGAGGAGGGTTAATTGCAAGTGGCATTGCTACATCAATGAAAGGAGAGAGGAGCTACTATTACAAAATACCATTCTTTTGGCAGCTGTTTATGTAGACCCAATGCATCGGATTCTTCTAGATGATCAACAGCTAACTAAAGGAAAAGAAGCTCTGTTTGAAATAGCAGTAAGGATGAAAGGGTTGCAGAACAGTCAGGAGGAACAAGAAGAGCTTGGTCGTCCTGCCACATCTTCACCCTCATCATCAACTGATGAAGAATTTAATTTCGAAAAATATTTGAATCACAAGGACCGTGCAAAGCGTTCCCGCATAGAAGAAGAGTCATCCCCATCAAAGAACACAGCCAGTGCATTTCAGCAGAATTTTTCATGTGCACTAAAAGAAATTGAGAAATTTGACCGTTCATCAAAAATAACAGTGCAACAAGCGATTCCTCTGTATCCTGACATTGTCAGAGATGTTGCCCGAGTGGTTACTGCTTTGCCACCAACCCAAGTTAGTGTAGAGAGGTTGTTCTCTGCTCTCAAAATAATTAGATCAGATTAGAGGACATCCATGAAGGAGGATCTGACAGAGGCAATACTTTTTCTGAGGACAAATTTATAGATTTCTTCTTATTAACTGCATAGCAGTGTTTATTGCATATTTACTTACAAAAGTTTAGAAAAGTTTATAAAAGTTATTTGCTATATTCTAATTGTATTCTAATAAATAGAGCAAAAACTATAAGTGGTCTGATTACTTATATGATGGTGAGAAACTGAATAAGCACGATGTTAATATTTTACAACAGTAAATTTTTTGTTATGAATTGGCCATTTATGAAGGAGTCGGAGCTGGAGTAGGTGTCGGAACCTGATAAAATCCAGGAGTCGGAGTCGCAACTGTGGCTTACCGACTCCACAGCCCTGGTGAGCACGCAGCCTAAGTCTTCAAAGGTGTTGTCCATGATTAGAAACTTGTGTTTTTTTGTCTATAAACAGCACCACAACCTGTCTACAGGTTCTGTGTGGTATTGCAGCTCAGCTCCATTTATTTCAGTAGAGCTGAAGTTCAATGCCAGTCACAATCTATGGACAGATGTGATATTGCTTTTGAAAGAAAACAATAATGTTTTTCTAATCCTGTATGTGAAGATCTGAGGTTGTGGGTTGCAATAATCACCTAGACAAGTTAACGATGCAACAATAGTTTATCTCTTACATCCAAGGTTTTACTACAACTCTAGGTAAATGGCCAAAATACATTGCCCCCAGTGCACAAGATACCCTTCCTGGGGCGGTAGTTCAACTGCCTTTGTACCAGGCGATACTCACTGTTTCCCAACTTTTGGTTGGCTCACAGATTTCGTATCGCCAACCAGTATAGTTTGTATTCACATTCCTCGCTCCTCCAGACGACAAGATAAAACAATAGAGACACAGGTATCCAGTAGCAACAGTCCTTAAGAAAGTTCATCAAATCCAGACGACAGATTCCACAACTGTAGCACATTTATCCAGCCCAGTGATCAACCGATCTTCAAACTCCATAGGCCATTCATCCATGGGTCCAGGACCTCAGCCTAGATCCTTTCCCTTCAATGTCATTTCACCAACTTCCTAAACATGGGGCTTTTTTTCCTCCCTTCATGGGAGCAGTTGAGGGTCATCAGAGAGGTTCACATACAGCTATTTGAATTGGTTTTAAAAATAATATTTTTCTTTCATATATTTTCACGCTTTGTTTTTTTTTTGTTTATGTCCTAGATCATATTTATGTCTTTTTAGCATTGTATAAATAAAGGTTACATTTTATTATTAGATCCCTTTATGATTTCTGACTTTTTGAGACCTCTATATACATTTGACCATTAACCTGCAGATTAACTGCATATCTGCAGGTTAATAGCCTTTCTTTCACGTGACAGGTTCCCTTGTAGGGTTGTCGTATGAATGCAATCCTTAATAAACCCAATCCTGTCTATGCTATATATACCCCTGTCCAGATCTATATTATAAAAGTATACAGTTGACATCTATCTGATGGACACATTTTTTTGCCAAACCTGTTTTCTAGTTCGCCCGTTATATTCATGCTGCAGCGTGGACTTACTTTACAGAGTGTTTTTATAGCAGCGTGCTTTAGTAGAGGCATTTCCATGGGGATTTTTCACTTGATGTGATATGCATGTAACATTTTACTGTATATGCCGTGCTGCCAATGTGGTTTTCTGTAAAAAGATGTAGTAAATTAATTATTAAAACACTGCGCTACGACAGCCATCAATTAGATCCCATAATGATACAATAACCAGTACAGTTCTATTATCCTCATTAGACAGCGGTGTACACAGTTTATTGTATAGACCTTTGCTGCACAATGGGACAGTGTTCATTTATGTAAAATAATCCATAGATGTGGGACAGGTCCATAGGGATATGTACAAACACCCTCCATATAAATGTGCACATATAAGCTAACACTGCCCCCTACAGCTTCAGTGGCTGATCTCAGGTGCCCACAGGGAATCAGTGCCCGTGTATTGTTAGTAGACTTCCATTGTAGTCTTTATTAACACATCTACAACCCTTTGTATTATTCTGAACCTCCATAGAAGTGAATGGAGAAAGCCTATCATGCACAGCCACTTCTATGTTCATATTAACTAGAGATACAGCCTTATCTCGATAGCTGCGGGGGGCTACAGAGGTGGAGCCAACATCTATTAGCCATTTATGGCTTCTTCGGTGGATATATCTGAGAGGGAAATAACCCTTTAATTGGGTTATCCACTACTAGACACCAACTATTGATGGGCCAAGGGAGGTGAGAAAACTAAAAGAAATTGATATCTCCAGACCAGCGCTGCATACCCCACTGGTTACCTGAGGTTAACAACCGGTGGGGGCAACGCATGAGTGTTGCAGCTTCTGATTGGTTGCAGCATTCATATTTCATCTAAGCCAGAAGAAGTAGTGCTCACATGACACCCCTGCCTGATGTTGATGTCAGAATAATGGCGGGATACACAACAATGAGTATAAGAGGGCACTGGTTTGGGAGGTGATTTGGGGATTTTTTAATATTTTCCCTTCCTAGGTCCACAAATAAGACCCTACAAGTTCCAGGGAACATAGGTACACAGAACACCCTTTTTGGGCTGTGCATCTTCTCTATATACAGTGGGGAAAAAAAGTAAACTGCTCAAAAAAATAAAGGGAGCTCTTAAACAACAGAATATAACTCCAAGTAAATCAAACTTCTGTGAAATCAAACTGTCCACTTAGGAAGCAACACTGATTGACAATCAATTTCACATGCTGTTGTGCAAATGGAATAGTCAATAGATGGAAATTATTGGCAATTATTAAGACACCCTCAATAAAGGAGTGGTTCTGCAGGTGGGGACCACAGACCACATCTCAGTACCAATGCTTTCTGGCTGCTGTTTTGGTCACTTTTGAATGTTGGTTGTGCTTTCACACTCGTGGTAGCATGAGACGGACTCTACAACCCACAGAAGTTGCTCAGGTAGTGCAGCTCATCCAACATGGCACATCAATACAAGCTGTGGCAAGAAGGTTTGCTGCATCTGTCAGCGTAGTGTCCAGAGGCTGGAGGCGCTGCCAGGAGACAGGCCAGTACACCAGGAGACGTGGAGGGGGCCGTAGGAGGGCAACAACCCAGCAGCATGACCGCTACCTCCGCCTTTGTGCAAGGAGGAACAGGAGGAGCACTGCCAGAGTCCTTCAAAATGACCTCCAGCAGGCCACAAATGTGCATGTGTCTGCACCAACGGTTTGAAACAGACTCCATGAGGGTGGTATGAGGGCCCGACGTCCACAGATGGGGGTGGTGCTCACAGCCCAACACCGTGAAGGACACTTGGCATTTTCCACAGAACACCAGGATTGGCAAAGTCGCCACTGGCGCCCTGTGCTCTTCATAGATGAAAGCAGGTTCACACTGAGCTCATGCGACAGACGAGACAGAGTCTGGAGACGCCGTGGAGAGCGCATAGTGGGTAAACAACCTTACGCGGTGAAATGAGCTGCATCTGGATCTCGTCCACCTAAAGGGACTGTCAGCACAGAATGACTGTTCAAACTAAGTCCCAACTCTCGGTGCTTCGGGGCCAATCATTTATATACACCTTCCCACCTGCTTGTTTTCCCTCTATCCACACCCTCCTCTTCTTTGATTGACAGCTCTGGCTTCATAGAACCAGAGAAGGAAGGAGACAGAGGTAAAACAAGCAGGTTGGAAGGTGTATATAAATGATTGGCCCACGCCTTGATCCATGGAGCGCTTGTACTTGGTTTCAACAGTCATTCTGTGCTGACAGTCCCTTTAAAATCAGTGTTTCCCAAACTCCAGTCCCCACGGCCCCCCACAGGTCATGTCTTCAGGATTTCTATAGTATTGCACAGGTTAGAGAATTCCTGATTCCTTGATGATACTTTCATCACATGTGTAATACTGAGGAAATCCTGAAAACCTGACCTGTTGGGGGCCATGAGGACTGGAGTTTGGGAAACACTGCCTTAAATGGAGCGGTGCTGCAGTTTTATTATTCAGCGATTAGCAGGATCCCCCAACAATTTCTTAAGCAATGAGAAAATGCAGTCCCTAATGATGTCCTTTGACAATAAGCGGATCACGGAC
The DNA here is from genome assembly GCF_046119375.1 of Phyllobates terribilis. Classification (NCBI taxonomy): domain Eukaryota; kingdom Metazoa; phylum Chordata; class Amphibia; order Anura; family Dendrobatidae; genus Phyllobates; species Phyllobates terribilis. The sequence continues at coordinate 748,055 of NW_027363445.1, read as the reverse complement.
AGCAGATGCATTGGGTTCTGCATTTCTTGGAGAATGGGATGGGGCAACTTCTGTCTTCTCAGTGATACAATCAGGAAGGAGATGCAGCGTGAGACAATCCCTGTCTAGATCTTTGATCTGATCATCAATACAGAGGGCTGATTGGTGAAGACAGAGGAAAAGGCTAAATAAGATTATTAAAAAAAATGTAGTTTTTCAGCTGGTACTTCCTCTGGGGTCAGTATGCCAACCTCATTGACTTCATAGCACTTGCCAGAGTGGGCAGACACGATTTATTGCCTTTACACACGTCACCTCCACACAGGGCGATGCTGGCTACGACGCCTCTGTAGTGATCAAACGTTGAGTCAAACAGCAGGGCTTTAAGAGGGCTGCCCTTTTCAATCTTGGGACTAAAACACAAAAATAAGACATCCTGTTAAGGGGTATAAAGGTAAGTAAACCGCGTTCAGTCCGGGGTGATGAATTCCAAAAGACAAAGTTTATTCTGCCATCACATAACGTTTCGACCTCTTATAGGTCTTTATAAAGTATATACAAAGACATACAGGGATACTGATCCCCCTGGTCAGTGGCCAGAACCCTGTAAATTCCCCTTAAATGGTCCAAAACTGAAACTGTGGGAACAATCGAATCCACTTAGGGTTCAGCAAACTTACAGTCAAGGGTTTGATAAAGTTATCTACACCCTTGTGTCTCCGGAAAGCATGGCGTACGTTCACGTGCTGAAAATGCCGACCAGTGCTGGAGTGAGCGGAGGTACGCAGCTTGTGAAACTACAGATCCCAGCAGGCTGACGGTCTCTCATCAAGTTATGCTGGGAGTCGCAGTTTCACAAATAGTGCTAGAGGATCCATGTCAGAAATATGAGGCTGCCACTAGGGTTTCTCCCACAAATATGTAATCGGACGTGGAGCAGATCCACACGTGAATGAGCCATATTCTCTATCTGTGAACATACTACTCTCCTTCACTCAGATTGTAAGTGGTTCTGCAGCGCATCTGTGCAGAGCAAGCTGTCAATCAAAATCCGGGCCAGGTTTACAGCCGTCGCCCCTGATATAGTGAGCGGTGCTGTGATCCAAGACTGTAGCCGCTCTGTGCACAACGATGAGTGAAGGCCGGTGGCTGCAGGGAGGAAGGAAGTTAATTTTCTCCCGGTACCTGCATTATCAATAAGGCGGCCGGGCAACATTGTAACAATATTTATCTGCAGATTAACCCTATACCTGCAGGTACATAGCATTTTTCAAGGTGACAGGTTCCCTTTAATAAAGAGAAGATGGATAGAGCCGCATTAGTCCATACTCACGGTGGAAGCCTCCTGACAACTTCTTGAAGAACACTTTCCACATTTGTTCCAAGCTTCGCTGAGATCTAATAGAAATAAACAGAGAAATGAATTTCTTAATACAGTTTAGACCTCGGCTCCAATGAATCACAAGAAATGAAACCTGTTTGAAGCTGACAAGCAATCAAGCCCCTCCGTAAGCCACACAGAACATGGCTACTTATGTCATCTGCAGGTGATTAACCCCTTAATAACATCTGACGTACTAATACGCGTCTGTGCCCTGGGACTTAAGAGCCAGACCCGTATTAGTACGTCATGGCGATCGCGCGCGCACACAGGCTGTGCGGGCGCGATCGCCGCCGGGTGTCAGCTGATTGTCACAGCTGACACCCGGTACTATGTGCAGGGAGCGGTCACGCACCGCTCCCAGCACATTAACCCCCGCGATGCTGCGATCGAAGTCGATCGAAGTCGATCGCGGCATTGCGGGGGCAAGGGGAGGTGATCGCCGATACTCACCTCCTCTTCCGGCTTCCAGCGCAGTCTGCAAAGGCTTCCCGGGTGTTGCCATGACGACCCGATGTCGTCATGACAACATCCGGGTCACCAGAGAGCAGGAAGATTGCTTGGACATGCGCAGTGCATCTCCAAGCAATCTTCACACTGTGCACTTCTGACAGCCTTCATGGCATAGGGATGGTGCTCCATTCCTGTGCCATGCAGGCGATCAGAAAAAAAAAAGTGAAAGTCCCAGAGTGGGACAAAGTAATAAAGTGTATAAACTGTGTGAAAGTGGAAAAAAAAAAAAAAAAAAAATGTGCAAAAATATTATAAAAAAATAATACACCAAAAATAAAAATATAATGTACCCATCAATAAATATTATTATAAAAAAAATAAAAAAAAAACAATAAAAGTACACATATTTGGTATCGCCGCGTCCGGAACAACCTGACCTATAAAACTGTCCCACTAGTTAACCCCTTCAGTGAACACGGTAAAAAAAAAAAAAAAAAAAACAAGCAAAAAACAATGCTTTATCACCATACCGCCAAACAAAAAGTGGAATAACACGCGATCAAAAAGACGCATATAAATAAAAATGATACCGCTGAAAACGTCATCTCGTCCCGCAAAAAACAAGCCGCCATATAGCTCCATCAGCCGAAAAATAAAAAAGTTATAGCTCTCAGAATAAAGCGATACTAAAAAATATTTTTTTCTATAAAATAGCTTTTATTGTGTATAAGCGCCAAAACATAGAAAAATTATACAAATGTGGTACCGCTGTAAACGTACTGACCCGAAGAGTAAAGCTGCCTCATCAATTTTACCACACGCGGAACAGAATAAAAAAAAAAAAAAAAAAACAATTCCTGAATTGTTGGTTTTTGTTTATTCTGCCTCCCAAAAATCGGAATAGAAAGCGATCAAAAAATGTCACGTGCCTGAAAATGGCACCAATAACAACGTCAAGTCATCCCGCAAAAAACGAGCCGTCACATGACTGTCTGCCAAAATTTGGAAAAATTATAGCTCTCAAAATATGGCGATGCAAAAACTAGATTTTACAAAAAATGCGTCTTTTAGTGTGTGACAGCTGTCAGTCATAAAAACCCCATATGATTCTGGCATTGCTGTAATCACACCGACCCGAAGAATAAAGTCGTCTAATCACTTATACCGCACAAGGAACGGCGTCAAAAATAAACTCTTGAGTTAGGATTGGGCTAGGGTTAGGGCTGGGTTTGGGGCTAGGGTTGTGCTGGGGCTAGGGTTGTGCTGGGGCTAGGGTTGTGCTGGGGCTAGGGTTGTGCTGGGGCTAGGGTTGTGCTAGGGTTAGGGCTGGGGTTGGGATTTTTTTCAAAAGTAAGAAAAAAAGATGACGATATGGCGACTAGTGTTGAGAGCAAGTGCTCGCTACTTGAGTTTGCATCGGGTGCTCTGGTATGCATTTAGTATCGTGGGTATTTGAGTGACATGCTCGAGTCTCTGCCCCATATGCTTCGCGGCCAAAAAACTTTACGGGGATTGCCTGCCATGCACGAGCGATCCCCGCATGTTTTTTTTTGGGTGTCTAATAACCGTGAAACATGCGGAGCAGGGACTCGAGCATGTCACTCGAGCACACGCTGTACATGGTGCATACCTGAGTACCCGATGCAAACTCAAGTAGCGAGCACTTGCGCTCAAGAATAATGAAAACTTATTCAATATGATGACCTAATGTAAACAAATAATGTGCCGTACCTCTGGGTTCAAAATGTTCACTATACACCTTAATAAAATCTTTGAGGGGTATAGTTTCCAAAATGGGGACACTTGTGGGGGAGCTCCACTGTTTAGGCACATCACGGGCTCTCCAAACGCGACATGGTGTCCGCTAACAAATTGAATGGAAAATCGGCTCAAATTGTTAGCGGACGCCATGTTGCGTTTGGAGAGCCCCTGTGTGTCCAAACATTGGAGCTCCCCCACAAGTGACCCCATTTTGGAAACTAGACCCCCCAAGGCACCTATCTAGATGCATAGTGAGCACTTAGAACCCCCAGGTGCTTCACAAATTGATTCGTAAAAATGAAAAAGTGAAAATAAAACACTTTTTCATTTTTATGAATCAATTTGTGAAGCACCTGGGGTTCCAAGTGCTCACTATGAATCTAGATAGGTGCCTTGGGGGGTCTAGTTTCCAAAATGGGGTCACTTGTGGGGGAGCTCCAATGTTTGGGCACACAGGGACTCTCTAAATGCAACATGGTATCCGCTAACAAATTGAATGGAAAATCGGCTCAAATTGTTAGCGGACACCACATTGCGTTTGGAGAGCCCCTCTGTGCCCAAACTTTGGAGCTCCCCCACAAGTGACCCCATTTTGGAAACTAGACCCCCCAAGGCACCTTTCTAGATGCATAGTGAGCACTTGGAACCCCCAGGTGCTTCACAAATTGATTCGTAAAAATGAAAAAGTGAAAAAAAAAACACTTTTTCATTTTTATGAATCAATTTGTGAAGCACCTGGGGTTCCAAGTGCTCACTATGAATCTAGATAGGTGCCTTGGGGGGTCTAGTTTCCAAAATGGGGTCACTTGTGGGGGAGCTCCAATGTTTGAGCACACAGGGACTCTCCAAATGCAACATGATATCCGCTAACAAATTGTCGGCTCAAATTGTTAGCGGATATCATGTTGCATTTGGAGAGTCCCTGTGTGCCCAAACATTGGAGCTCCTCCACAAGTGACCCCATTTTGGAAACTAGACCCCCCAAGGCACCTATCTAGATGCATAGTGAGCACTTGGAACCCCTAGGTGCTTCACAAATTAATTCGTAAAAATGAAAAAGTGTTTTTTTTTTCACTTTTTCATTATTACGAATCAATTTGTGAAGCACCTGGGGGTTCCAAGTGCTCACTATGCATCTAGAAAGGTGCCTTGGGGGGTCTAGTTTCCAAAATGGGGTCACTTGTGGGGGAGCTCCAAAGTTTGGGCACAGAGGGGCTCTCCAAACGCAATGTGGCGTCCGCTAACAATTTGAGCCGATTTTCCATTCAATTTGTTAGCGGATACCATGTTGCATTTAGAGAGTCCCTGTGTGCCCAAACATTGGAGCTCCCCCACAAGTGACCCCATTTTGGAAACTAGACCCCCCAAGGCACCTATCTAGATGCATAGTGAGCACTTGGAACCCCTAGGTGCTTCACAAATTGATTCGTAAAAATGAAAAAGTGTTTTTTTTTTCACTTTTTCATTATTACGAATCAATTTGTGAAGCACCTGGGGGTTCCAAGTGCTCACTATGCATCTAGAAAGGTGCCTTGGGGGGTCTAGTTTCCAAAATGGGGTCACTTGTGGGGGAGCTCCAAAGTTTGGGCACAGAGAAGCTCTCCAAACGCAATGTGGTGTCCGCTAACAATTTGAGCCGATTTTCCATTCAATTTGTTAGCGGATACCATGTTGCATTTAGAGAGTCCCTGTGTGCCCAAACATTGGAGCTCTCCCACAAGTGACCCCATTTTGGAAACTAGACCCCCCAAGGCACCTATCTAGATGCATAGTGAGCAGTTGGAACCCCCAGGTGCTTCACAAATTGATTCATAAAAATGAAAAAGTGTTTTTTTTTTCACTTTTTCATTGTTACGAATCAATTTGTGAAGCACCTGGGGGTTCCAAGTGCTCACTATGCATCTAGATAGGTGCCTTGGGGGGTCTAGTTTCCAAAATGGGGTCACTTGTGGGGGAGCTCCAATGTTTGGGCACACAGCAGCTCTCCAAACGCAACATGGTGTCGCTAACAATTTGAGCCAATTTTGCGTTAAATTTGTTAGCGGACACCATGTTGCATTTAGAGAGCCGCTGTGTGCCCAAATATTGGAGCTCCCCCACAAGTGACCCCATTTTGGAAACTAGACCACCCAAGGCACCTATCTAGATGCATACTGAGCACTTGGAACCCTCAGGTGCTTCACAAATTGATTCATACAAATGAAAAAGTGTTTTTTTTTTCACTTTTTCATTGTTACGAATCAATTTGTGAAGCACCTGGGGGTTCCAAGTGCTCACTATGCATCTAGATAGGTGCCTTGGGGGGTCTAGTTTCCAAAATGGGGTCACTTGTGGGGGAGCTCCAATGTTTGGGCACACAGGGACTCTCTAAATGCAACATGGTGTCCTCTAACAAATTTAACGGAAAATCGGCTCAAATTGTTAGCGACACCATGTTGCGTTTGGAGAGCCGCTGTGTGCCCAAACATTGGAGCTCCCCCACAAGTTACCCCATTTTGGAAACTAGACCCCCCAAGGCACCTATCTAGATGCATTGTGAGCACTTGGAACACTCAGGTGCTTCACAAATTGATTCATAAAAATGAAAAAGTGTTTTTTTTTTTCACTTTTTCATTGTTACGAATCAATTTGTGAAGCACCTGGGGGTTCCAAGTGCTCACTATGCATCTAGAAAGGTGCCTTGGGGGGTCTAGTTTCCAAAATGGGGTCACTTGTGGGGGAGCTCCAAAGTTTGGGCACACATGGGCTCTCCAAACACAACATGGCGTCCGCTAATTATTCAAGCAAATTTTACAATCAAAAAGTCAAATAGCGCTCCTTCCCTTCCGAGCCCTGCCGTGCGCCCAAACAGTATTTTTTCCCCAAATATTGGGTATCTGCGTGCCCAGGGGAAATTGCACAACAAATTTTGGGGTCCATTTTTTCTTGTTACCCCTGTGAAAATAAAAAAAATTGGGTCTAAATTAACATTTTTGTGAAAAAAGTTAAATGTTCATTTTTTTCTTCCACATTCAAAAAATTCCTGTGAAGCACCTGAAGGGTTAATAAAGTTCTTGAATGTGGTTTTGAGCACCTTGAGGGGTGCAGTTTTTAGAATGGTGTCACTTTTGGGTATTTTCTGTCATAAAGACCTCTCAAAGTGACTTCAAATGTGATGTGGTCCCTAAAAAAATGGTTTTGTAAATTTTGTTGGAAAAATGAGAAATCGCTGGTCAACTTTTAACCCTTATAGCTCCCTAACAAAAAAAAATTTTGGTTCCAAAATTGTGCTGATGTAAAGTAGACATGTGGGAAATGTTATTTATTAACTCTTTTGTGTGACATATCGCTCTGATTTCAGGGCTTAAAAATTCAAATTTTGAAAATTGCAAAATTTTCAAAATTTTCGCCAAATTTCCGTTTTTTTCACAAATAAACGCAAGTGATATCGAAGAAATTTTTCCACAATCATGAAGTACAATATGTCACGAAAAAACAATCTCAGAATCAGGGGGATCCGTTGAAGCGTTCGAGAGTAATTACCTCATAAAGTGACAGTGGTCAGAATTGTAAAAATTGGCCCGGTCATTAACGTGCAAACCACCCGCGGGGCTTAAGGGGTTAAAGGAACCTGTCATGTTGAAATGGTATAAGATCTGTAGGGGGATGTTGTAGAGCAGAGAAGTTGATCAGACTGATAGACATATCTGTGGGAAGAGAGTCAGTAAGACTTGCATTTTATGCAGAGAAAGTCCTGCAGTATGTATACTAGTCCAGTGGGCGGTCCTAAGTGATTGACAGTTCCCTGTATGACCATGCAGGCAAAGATAGCTGTCAATCACTAGCATGACCGCCCACTGGACTCATCTATACAAACAGCAGGATTCCACTGAATAAATTGATACAGGAAAAATATCTATCTTTGTACTGTGTTAGCCAGTAGATAGAAGAGTATTTAGATGTGAGAGTCCTCAGTGGTTGATACCTTTTAATGGCTAACGGAAAAGATGGTAACAAATTGCAAGCTTTCCAGACTACTCAGGTCTCAGGTCTGCCTGATGAAGAGGCCTGAGCAGTTTGGAAAGCTTGCAATTTGTTACCATCTTTTCAGTTAGCCATTAAAGGTATCAACCACTGAGGACTCTCAAATCTAATGAATGAATTACAATTTATACTGAATCTTCTCCCACAAACCTATATATTGTTCTGCTCAGTTTCTCATGGGTAAAACCTGTAAGTCTGAATGGGGCTGTAATGTTATTACAATCATGTTGTAATGGGGTTTGGGAGGTGGAACCTCTGAGCAACTATACAAGGGGGCGGTCCTTGTAAGGAAGCGGGTGGCTCCCAGGGAAGACGGGCAGGTAGTCACAGCAAGTGACAGGGACAGTCTCTGGGTAGAAGGGCAGGTAGTCACGGCAAGTGACAGGGACAGTCTCTGGGTAGAAGGGCAGGTAGTCACGGCAAGTGACAGGGACAGTCTCTGGGTAGAAGGGCAGGTAGTCATGGCAAGTGACAGGGACAGTCTCTGGGTAGAAGGACAGCAGGCAGGTGACTGGTGAGCGCTCCCAGGTGAGCAGGCGAGAGTCTCTGGACAGGCAGGTGGTCACGGCAAGTGACGGCAGAACCTCCAGGTAGACTAGCAGACAGGTAGCAGGTGGATGCTCCCAGGTGAGCGGGCAAGAGTCTCTGGACAGGCATGTGGTCACGGCAAGTGACGGCAGAGCCTCCAGGTAGACTAGCAGACAGGTAGCAGGTGGACGCTCCCAGTTGAGCGGGCAAGAGTCTCTGGACAGACAGGTGGTCACGGCAAGTGACGGCAGAGCCTCCAGGTAGACTAGCAGACAGGTAGCAGGTGGACGCTCCCAGTTGAGCGGGCAAGAGTCTCTGGACGGGCAGGTGGTCACGGCAAGTGACGGCAGAGCCTCCAGGTAGGCTAGCAGGCAGGTAGCAGGTGAGCGCTCCCAGGTGAGCGGGCAAGAGTCTCTGGACAGGCAGGTGGTCACGGCAAGTGACGGCAGAGCCTCCAGGTAGGCTAGCAGGCAGGTAGCAGGTGAGCGCTCCCAGGTGAGCGGGCAGGCTGGTCCATAGACAGACTGACAGGTTTCGGAAGGCAGACCGTCGGACCGCAGGCTTACAAGCAGGTAAGCGGATATCAGGCAGGTATCAAGCAGGAATCTGGCAGGTGACTGGCAGGTAACAAGCAGGAATCTGGCAGGTGTCTGGCAGGTAACAAGCAGGAATCTGGCAGGTGACTGGCAGGTAACTGGTAACGGGACCTGAGGGCTGAAGCAGAGTGAAGGCTTTGCAACAACATTGCTCGGGCACCTCCATTTTGGAGGAGGTGCCTTATATATGGTGAAGTCCTCCGGCCATTGGCCGGGGACTCCTTAGGACGACGCGCGCGGCCCCTTTAAGAGAGGGGGAGCGCGCCCGCGCGCGCCCTAAGCACCGTGGCCGGGAAGCAGCGCTCGCTGCCAGCAGAGCGGGAGGAAGATGCCGGGCACGGAGCAGAGAGGTGAGGGGAACAGCATCCCTGCCTAGCAGGAGGCAGGGACGCCGACGCTACAGTACCCCCCCCCTTTAGGCCCCCCCTTTTTTAAGCCAGAGAGAAATTTATCAAGGATGAGAGGGGCATGGATGTTCTCCCGGGGCTCCCACGTTCTCTCCTCAGGACCAAACCCCTTCCAATCTACCAGAAAAAAGGTTTTTCCTCTTACCCATTTGGTGGCCAGAATGTTCTCTACCTCAAACTCGTTCTCAGCGGAAACCGGAGCAGGGGGCGTACCTGTAGACTTGGAAAAAGAGTTAAGTACCACGGGTTTGAGGAGAGATACATGGAAGGAGTTAGGGATCCGTAAGTTGGCCGGGAGTTTCAATTTATAGGCCACCGGATTGATTTGTTTGATAACTTCCAGTGGGCCGATGAACCGAGGCCCTAACTTGTAGGAGGGAATCTTGAGCCGGACATACTTGGACGAGAGCCAGACTTTATCTCCAGGACGGAATTGTGGAGGATCCAGTCGTTTTTTGTCAGCGTGTTTTTTCATCCGCTCGGACGACTGAAGGAGTGCGGATCGGGTACTCTCCCAAATGGAGGAGAATTTGCTAATGAGAGATTCCGCAGCCGGATTGTCCACCGAGGTAGAGACGGGAAATGGAATCCGAGGATGCTGACCGAAGACTACAAAAAACGGGGATTTGGAGGAAGATTCGCTCTCGTGATTATTGTAAGAGAATTCAGCCCATGGTAGGAGATCCACCCAGTCCGAATGGTGGGCATTAACGAAGTGCCGGAGGTAACTGGTCAGGATCTGATTGATCCGCTCCACTTGGCCATTGGACTGTGGGTGGTAAGTGGAGGAGAAGTCCAGGGTAACGTCAAGCAGCTTACATGTGGCTCTCCAGAAGCGTGAGGTGAACTGAACCCCACGATCCGACACGATGTGGAGGGGCAGGCCATGGAGACGGAAGATGTGGCGGATAAAGTCTTTAGCCAGTTCGGGTGCAGACGGGAGACCCGGCAGGGGAATGAAGTGCGCCATCTTGGAAAAGCGGTCAGCGACCACCCAAATGACCGTACAACCGGCAGAGACAGGGAGATCTGTTATAAAGTCCATAGCTATATGCTGCCACCAGGCAGCAGGTACTGGAAGAGGAAGGAGGCGACCGGCTGGTAGGTGTCTCGGAACTTTGTTGTGGGCGCAGGACACACAGGCTGAAACAAAGTCTATTACATCCTTGTGCAGGGTAGGCCACCAGTAATGCCGGGTAATAAGCTGGAGGGTCTTTTTCTGACCGGCGTGGCCAGCTAGCTTAGATGAGTGACCCCAGAGTAGGACCTTCTTCCGATCAGGTACTGTTACGAACGTCTTACCGGGACGGAGACGATTTAGATTCACGGGAGCCACCTGCATTACTCTGGCGGGATCAATGATGTGCTTCGGTTCCTCCTCTAGGTCAGACACCAGGAAGGATCGGGACAAGGCGTCAGCTTTGATGTTTTTGTCTGCCGGGCGAAAATGAAGAACGAAATCAAAGCGGGCAAAAAACAAGGACCACCGGGCTTAGCACGGGTTAAGTCTCTGGGCGCTCTGGAGGTAAGCCAAGTTCTTGTGGTCCGTGTAAATAATTACCGGGTGAAGAGCCCCCTCGAGCAGGTAACGCCACTCCTCCAGTGCCAGCTTAATGGCCAATAACTCTCGATCTCCTATAGAATAATTGCGCTCAGAAGAGGAGAAGAGTTTGGAGAAGAAGCCGCAAGTTACCATTCTTCCGGAAAGCGACTTTTGGGTAAGTACCGCTCCGGCTCCAGAGGAGGAGGCGTCAACTTCCAGGAAGAATTGTTTGTTGCCGTCCGGACGATGCAGCACCGGGGCGGAAGAGAAAGCCTGTTTTAAGGAAATAAAGGCTTCCTCTGCTTCGGGCGGCCATTTTCTGTAATTAGTGCCCTTACTGGTGAGCGCAGAGATTGGGGCAGTCCGGGAAGAGAAGTGCGCTATGAAGAGGCGGTAGTAGTTGGCGAAACCCAGGAACCGCTGAATAGCTTTCAACCCCTCTGGTCGGGGCCACTTCTGGATGGCAGACAGTTTCTCAGGATCCATTCGTAGGCCGGTCTGAGAGATTATGTAGCCCAGAAACGGAAGGGAGGTCTGCTCAAAGAGGCACTTCTCATATTTAGCGTAGAGGTGGTTCTGCCTGAGCCTGAGCAGAACCTGACGAACATCCCTCCGGTGTGTGGGGAGATCCGGAGAGAAGACCAAGATGTCGTCCAGGTACACCACTACGCAGGAGTAGAGAAGGTCCCGGAAGATGTCATTGACCAACTCTTGAAAGACGGCGGGAGCGTTACAGAGACCGAAGGGCATTACCAGGTATTCATAGTGGCCGTCCCGGGTGTTGAATGCCGTCTTCCATTCATCCCCCTGACGGATACGGACCAGGTTATACGCCCCACGGAGGTCCAGCTTGGTGAAGATTCTAGCCCCCCTCAGACGGTCAAATAATTCCGGAATGAGCGGAAGGGGGTATTTATTCTTCACCGTGATCTGGTTAAGGCCTCTATAGTCTATACAGGGACGGAATGAGCCGTCATTTTTGATGAAGAAGAAGCCTGCTCCCGCCGGGGAAGTAGATTTCCGGATGAATCCCCGGGCCAGATTCTCCTCAATATATTCTGACATGGATCGGGTCTCAGCAGCGGACAAAGGGTAAATGCGCCCACGGGGAGGAGTAGCGCCGGGCATCAGGTCGATTGGGCAGTCGTATGGTCTATGAGGGGGTAATGTCTCTGCCTCCTTTTTATTAAAGACGTCCGCATACGACCAATAAGGAGCCGGAAGACCAGGTAGATTGGCTGGAGTAGGAGAAGGACGGACAGGATGGACGGGAACTAAGCAAGTCTTATGGCAGTCCTGTCCCCAGCGAAGGACTTCTCCGGTCTGCCAATCAAGCACGGGTGCATGTCTCTGAAGCCAAGGTAGGCCTAATAAGAGGGCGTGAGAGAGTCCAGGCAGAACATGAAAGAAGATGCTCTCAGAGTGCAGCATTCCCACCTGCAGGGTTATGGATTCGGTGATGAGTTGGATGGGATGTGGTAAGAGGCCCCCATCCACGGCAGCGACAGATAAGGGTACAGCTAGAGGTTTGGTGGGAATGCGGTATTTCTCTACCAGAGACTGAGAAATGAGATTTCCGGCAGCTCCAGAGTCAAGTTGGGCTAGTTCAAAATAACGGTTCTCCCCGCAGATGATAGAGACCGACAGCAACAGAGATGGAGAGGGTTTACTCTTGTCTAGGACGACCTCTCTGAGTGATCCTAGACACAGGCGTTTCCCGACCTCTCCGGGCAGGAACGGGTCCGGTGCTCCTTACTGCCACAGTAGAAGCAGCTCCCCTCGGCTCGGCGTAACTCTTGACGGGTTTTGACCATCTTGGTCTTGTCGACCTGCATAGACTCAGGTGAGTGCGCCTGGGTAGTAACGGGAGAAGTGACAGGTTTCTGGAAGGTAGGGGCTAGACGTGGAAACCTCCTCTCACGGGTGACCTCTTTGGTGCACTCCTGGAACCGGATGTCAATCCGGGTGGCAAGTGTTATTAAGTCGTCGAGAGTGGTAGGAATGTCCCGACCGGTGAGTTCATCTTTAATACGGCCGGACAGACCCTCCCAAAAGACAGACACCAGGGCGTCGATATCCCAGGCCAGCTTCGAAGCAAGGGTACGGAACCGTATGGCGAATTGGCCCACGGAGAGATTTCCTTGACGGAGGCGTAGCAGAGATGATGCGGATGAGGTCTTCCGTCCTGGTTCGTCGAAGACTTTCCGGAAGGCCGTGAGAAAGGCTGGCAGGTTGGACACCAGGGGGTCTCCTCTCTCCCATAGAGGATTTAGCCAAGCCAGTGCCTCTCCCGTGAGATGGGACATGATGAAGGCTACTCTGGCTCGGTCGCTGGAAAACTGGTGTGTCAACAGTTCGAAGTGCAGAGTGCACTGGTTAATGAAGCCCTGTGCCTGGCTGGGATCTCCGCCAAAACGAGGAGGGGCGGAGAGGCGGGAACCGGGAAGAGATGCCATGGTGTTGATGGGCTGCGGCGGTGCCGGGGTAGTAAGTGTGCGAGTGGAGGCAGCTCCCGAAGAGGTAGTCAATGTGTCCAGGCGGGAGTTAACACCACGCAGGTGACTCAGGATGGACTCCTGTTGGGACCTCTGACGGGAAAGTTCATGACATAGTTCCGAGAGCGAGGGAGCTTGGGTGCCACCGGGTTCCATGGCCCGAGCAAACTGTAACGGGTCTGGGAGGTGGAACCTCTGAGCAACTATACAAGGGGGCGGTCCTTGTAAGGAAGCGGGTGGCTCCCAGGGAAGACGGGCAGGTAGTCACAGCAAGTGACAGGGACAGTCTCTGGGTAGAAGGGCAGGTAGTCACGGCAAGTGACAGGGACAGTCTCTGGGTAGAAGGGCAGGTAGTCACGGCAAGTGACAGGGACAGTCTCTGGGTAGAAGGGCAGGTAGTCACGGCAAGTGACAGGGACAGTCTCTGGGTACAAGGACAGCAGACAGGTGGCTGGTGAGCGCTCCCAGGTGAGCAGGCGAGAGTCTCTGGACAGGCAGGTGGTCACGGCAAGTGACGGCAGAACCTCCAGGTAGACTAGCAGACAGGTAGCAGGTGGATGCTCCCAGGTGAGCGGGCAAGAGTCTCTGGACGGGCAGGTGGTCACGGCAAGTGACGGCAGAGCCTCCAGGTAGACTAGCAGACAGGTAGCAGGTGGACGCTCCCAGTTGAGCGGGCAAGAGTCTCTGGACAGGCAGGTGGTCACGGCAAGTGACGGCAGAGCCTCCAGGTAGACTAGCAGACAGGTAGCAGGTGGACGCTCCCAGTTGAGCGGGCAAGAGTCTCTGGACCAGCAGGTGGTCACGGCAAGTGACGGCAGAGCCTCCAGGTAGGCTAGCAGGCAGGTAGCAGGTGAGCGCTCCCAGGTGAGTGGGCAAGAGTCTCTGGACAGGCAGGTGGTCACGGCAAGTGACGGCAGAGCCTCCAGGTAGGCTAGCAGGCAGGTAGCAGGTGAGCGCTCCCAGGTGAGCGGGCAGGCTGGTCCATAGACAGACTGACAGGTGTCGGAAGGCAGACCGTCGGACCGCAGTCTTGCAAGCAGGTAAGCGGATATCAGGCAGGTATCAAGCAGGAATCTGGCAGGTGACTGGCAGGTAACAAGCAGGAATCTGGCAGGTGACTGGCAGGTAACAAGCAGGAATCTGGCAGGTGACTGGCAGGTAACTGGTAACGGGACCTGAGGGCTGAAGCAGAGTGAAGGCTTTGCAACAACATTGCTCGGGCACCTCCATTTTGGAGGAGGTACCTTATATATGGTGAAGTCCTCCGGCCATTGGCCGGGGACTCCTTAGGACGACGCACGTGGCCCCTTTAAGAGAGGGGGAGCGCGCCCGCGCACGCCCTAAGCACCGTGGCCGGGAAGCAGCGCGCGCTGCCAGCAGAGCGGGAGGAAGACGCCGGGCACGGAGCGGAGAGGTGAGGGGAACAGCGTCCCTGCCTAGCAGGAGGCAGGGACGCCGACGCTACACATGTAAACGCAGATCACAAAATCTTTCAGATGATCTTTTTTTTTTAACAGTGAAATCCCCTATGGATATTTATGTTTACTAAAGGATTCCTTACCCATTCTTTTGACAGCTCTTCTTTAGGTATGGACACATACCGGCATCCGGCATAAAGACATCTGGAGACTTTTCCTTTTTCTGTGATATTGGATAATCTTGTTCATTTCTAACGCTTTAAATCTTTCAAATTCTTTCCGAAATATGTATCATAAAGGGACTTCCTCAGGTCAGTTTTGCTTGTGGTTGTGTTACCATTATTTGTGCCAAATGTATCAAAGAGTTGCACGATGTTTGATAAATGTTTATGCAGCACTTCCATCTTTATTTATTCATTTTACTCACTTATATAGCATCAACCTATTCCGATGCGCTTTACAGACATTATCATTGCTGTCCCCATTGGGGCTCACAATCTACATTCCCTATCAGTATGTCTTTGGAGTGTGGGAGGAAACCGATGCAAACATGGGGAGAACATACAAACTTCTTGCAGATGTTATCCTTGGTGGGATTTGAACCCAGGATCCCAGTGCTGCAAAGCAACAATGCTAACCACTGAGCCACCGTGTATCTTTATCCACTGAGCCACCGTGTATCTTTATCCACTGAGCCACCGTGTATCTTTATCCACTTTTAACGTCACCCGTCGTTCTTAGACCTGTGTAGCTTTCCAAGCCCAATTTCTAAAAGTTGCAAGAGTGCTGTAAAATAGGAAGCTGCACATTTTTGCGCAAAAATGATGCGTCACAAAATAGTTTCGTGTTTTTTTAACACCAAAAATTGATGTAAATTCCTCGCTACATTGCCCCTTTTCCAGCCAAATTTTGTAGAAAAAAAAAAAAAGACAAGGTACAGACAGCGAAGTTAAATTTGCCTACAGGAATGATTTTGATCTGGAGCGCATTGTACCCGGATACAGTCACTAGCGGGAATGTCAACCATCTTCTCAATTTGTTTCTCCACCCTCTCCGGATCGGCATTCTTCAAGTCTATCTAAAAGCAAAAGTATAAATACTAATTATTTATCAAAGCTGGACAAAATCTAGAAACCATATAATAAAACTGGCATAAAATATAGTGCTGAATAAGAGTTTAGGGAGAGATGTACAACTGGCACTGGCCTTTAGAAGGGATTGTGTAATCGCACAAAACTAACAAAAATGTAAAGTGCCTGTAAAACAAGGAACGTGCAATTTACCTCTTAGTAAAAATCCTATTCTTTCTCAAGAACGGGAGGAATTTTAATTTCATAATTTTTTTTAATCAAATCATTTTTATTGAAAAACTCCAAATACAAATTTTCCATCTTTCAAATAACATACATGACATAGTAATTCCATAGTATAAAACATGAACAAAGTATCTGAACTTCAATTCCCTAACACACCCTAAACCCAAATCCCAACACTCCAGAGAGAACCATTTTCAGAGCAGTTCTAGAATAACGGACTACAGCATTCGTAGAAGGGGGAAGAAGATAAAAAAGTGACTAACAAAGGGATAGCAGCGTTTTAATTTTATCATTTACTGCTTGATGCCTGAGCCGGGAAGTGCACGCTTGAAAACTGTTGCAGGCTGCTGTAATCACAGGACACAAGCAAACAGCATGGCATTTCCTATCAGCAGGGAGGAAGTAAAGGGAACAGTAATGAAAGTCTCCTCCTACTCCGCTCCATAATGAAATGAACAGTGTGCATCCTACAAATGCGATGCATACAGCAAACAATTCATTTTCCATACACAGGTTTTGAGTTGACCACTGGATATACACATGTGTATAACTAATTACCAGAACTGGAAATCGAAAAAAAAGACGAGCAAGTTTGGGGTGAATCCTGCCTTCATTACTGCACAGCCGCTCATAGAGGGATCGGTACTAGGAACAGCAGGAGTGCCGGCGATGTTCACAGATTTACCTGCTGCGGGACTGAAGGAGTCTGATAGTGTTCGGCTCTAAGCTTTTTACCTTGTTTACGACAGGAATAATTGAAAGCTGTGCTTCAAAGGCGAGGAAGAAGTTGGTCACTGTCTGCGCTTGAATACCCTTAAGAGGGGAAAAAAAATATATATACATATATACAAATACTGAAACATCTAAATGCATTAGAACATCAAACCTGGTGAAGCGGTAAATGACTTGTCCTCCAGGGATACAGGCTACTGTCATTCAGTAATTATTTCATAGGAATTTTACATTTTATGTGATCACCACGCTAGAATGTAAATGATGAAAACACAACACAACTCCTCACCATATGAAGATATTTTGTGTTTTAGGCTATGTGCCCACGATGCAGAAATGAAGCAGAAAATTTCTGCAGCATTTCTGCATCTCCCTGGCAGAAAAAAACGCATGCAGATTGTGCATGCGTTTTTCCTGCAGAATACATGCGGATCCACATGCGGATTCACATGCATTTCCGCATGCAGATTGACAAGCACTTTCCAGGCGATTAGCATCACTTGGAAAGTGCTTGACAACTAGGTCACACTGTATAAATCCATGGAAACAGCATGGATTTATACAGTGTGAACCGTAAAAATTAAAACAAATAAAGCTATACTCACCCCTGAGGCCCCGGCGTGGCTGCAGCGCTGCTTCCTGTCTGGTTCCTGGATGCCGGCATATCGCGAGACAGAGCGGTGAAGGGCCTGCGGTCACATGACTGTGACGTCACCGAAGGTCCTTCAGCGCTGCTGGCATTCAGAGAGAAGACGCCGGACAGGTGAATATAAACTTTATTTGTTATTTTATTCTTTTTTTTACAGGTACAATGGTACCCAGGTCTGGATCAGAGTCTCCTCTCCTCCAGAACTGGGTACCATCCGCACATAGAGACGCATAGAAGCCGCTTGTAAAAATGTACAGTCGCGGTTTCTGTGCGTCTCAATGCAAGTCAATGGCGGGAGTTCCGCTGCGCTTCCGCAAAATTAAATGACATGCTGCGGATTTTTATACGCAGCATAAACGCTGCGGAAAAATCCGCAGCATGTGCATAGAACATGCGGATTCCCCTTGGGGACCATGGGGTGCGGATTACCTAGCGTTTTGCAAGCGTTTCCGCTGCGGAAATTCCGCAGCATAAAAGCTTGAAAAACGCTACGTGGGCACACAGCCTTATAGAACAGCATTTCTGTGGAATAACACAACTGATTTACTGTGTATGCACCATAGCCTTCATTTGATGTCACTTACTGTCACCTGTCACCTTGCCCCAACTCTGCAATCCCCAATATCAGTCCATGACCTCAATGGGGTCACTATAAAATTCTAAAGAGGACTGGTCATGTCTCTATTACAAAATAGATAAACTTAGGATAGAAACAATATGAGCATATACCCTGTTATGCACACGCCCGGACTGACTGGCGTGTGCGGGTGTTGTGGTTCCACTGAACCATGGACCGGAGAGTGCCTGGAGGGGCGTGACTAAGTATCTGGCCGATCCGACCAAGGTGGCACGACGGCATACGACGCCAGTGCACCAGGGAGAAACCGGGCAGAGGGACCAGGTGCTACTCCAGGTCAAACTCCGGACACGGGGGTTGACCCACACTGGGATTACTGGAACAGGCAGGTTAGGCTGGCACAGACTGGTGGATGTAAGCAAACACGGCAGGTATGCAGATGGGTGGATACAGGCGAATATGCAGGCAGGGAGGTACTGGCCGAAAGGACGGGCTGGAGCACAGAGAGGTTAAGACCCAGTACAGACTGGGTCACAGAACCGCAGATGCGGTAGACAACCACAGCAGAGAGGGAACGCCCGAAGCGGTGGGCAAGAGCAGAGCAGGACGGGGCTGCAGGAGCAGCGAGCACAAGCAGGGCAGGACAGGACTGCCGGAGCAGCGGGCAGAAGCAGGGCAGGGCGGAAACCGCAGAAGCAGTAAGCAAGATAAGAGCAGAGCAGAAACCGCAGGAGCGGCAAGCAAGGCAAGAGCAGAGTGAAAACCGCAAGAGCGGCAAGCTAAGCAAGAGCAGAGCGGACACCACAGAGCGGTAAACAAGGCAGGAGCAGAGCAGAAACCGCAAGAGCGGCAAGCTAAGCAGGAGCAGAGCGGACACCGCAGAGCGGTAAACAAGGCAGGAGCAGAGCAGAAACCGCAAGAGCGGCAAGCTAAGCAAGAGCAGAGCGGACACCGCAGAGCGGTAAACAAGGCAGGAGCAGAGCAGAAACCGCAAGAGCGGCAAGCTAAGCAGGAGCAGAGCGGACACCGCAGAGCGGTAAACAAGGCAAGGGGATAGGACTCTGTTCACAAAGAACAGACGGAGAAGGAAAGGCAGAACCAGAAGCACGCACAGTACTTACATAGAAGTAGCGAGCGTACACTAAATTCACAACAGAGGTACAGAGACGACGAGAAGGAATTTAGGAGCGGGTTCAGACTCTGCAGAAGGACGCAGAAAACAGACATAGAGGGAAAAGGGAGACAAGGTTAAAGTAGAAACGAGGCACAGACAACAGGGAACAGAGGAACGGGAACAGAGACAGCAAGGCAGGAACACAAACAGGACTCTGTTCAGACGGGAACAGATACCGCAAGGCAGGAACACAAACAGGACTCTGTTCAGACGGGAACAGATACCGCAAGGCAGGGACACAAACAGGACTCTGTTCAGACGGGAACAGATACCGCAAGGCAGAGACACAAACAGGACTCTGTTCAGACGGGAACAGATACCGCAAGGCACAGGCAGGCAGATCTAGGAATACGGCCCCTAGAAGGCGAAAGAACAGGCAAGAAGCGTGTTCACAAGAACAGACCACAGTTCAGACACAGAACTGGAAAACAGGCAGGAAAACAGGGTAGGACCTGGCATGTCAGAGACAAAAAGCCAACTGACAAGAAACAATGCTCAGGCGCCATCTTGAGGAAGAAGGTGGTATAAATACCCAAAGATGGACAGCAATAGGCTGAAGGTGCAACAGGGGCGTGTCCGCAGCAGGTACAAGAAACAGGAAGTTCAGCGGGCGTCGCCCTATGCAGCCAAAGTGGAGCAGAGCAGAGCACAAGGAAAGAAGCCAGACCAGGAAGCTGGGCGGGAGATGAAGTTTGCGATCTTGCATGATGAGAGATGGAACACCATGCAAGAACGCCACCAGGTATGCTACAGTACCCCCCCCCTTACGCCCCCTCTTCTTCAGGCCTGCAAGGATCTTCCGCAGGGAATTTGGGGGCCAATCCCTCTCTTCAAGGAGATTACTTCTATTGTCCACAGGAGGAGACAAAACTGGTCTCATAATCTGGATGGCTAGGATGCGACTTCCCATCCAGCCATCTTCAGCAACAGATGAAACGGGTGAAGTACCAGAAACAGCACACAAAAAAGTCTCTCTACATTTATTTTTAGGCAGCACCCCAAAAAGTTCAGGAGACAACTGGAGGTCCTCTGCCGGGTTGGAGGGGTGCAGAGACTCGGGGGTAGCCTCTGCTTCGGGGTACATCTTGTCAAGCTCACAGGATGAAATGGGCAAAGTATCAGGTACAAGGTGTAGAGAAGACACTGCCTCTTTGTTATGTGGTGGTACCCCGGAGGATTCAGGAAACAACTGGGGGTCCTCCGCCAGGTTGGAGGGATACCGAGACTCGAGGGTAACCTCTGCTTCGGAGTACACTAGGTCGGACTCACTGGAAGAAGCGGGCGAGGTATCAGGTACCGAGTAAAGGAGAGTCTCAGTCCATTCGCTATCAGGTAGCACCCCGAAGGGTTCAGGAGACGACTGGAGGTCCTCCGCCTGGTCGGAGGGGTGTAGAGACTCGGGGGTAACCTCTGCTTCGGAGTACACTAGGTCGGACTCACTGGAAGAAGCGGGCGAGGTATCAGGTACAGAGAATAGGAGAGTCTCTGTCCTTTCGCTACCAGGTAGCACCCCGAAGGGTTCTGGAGACAACTGGAGGTCCTCCGCCTGGTCAGAGGGGTGTAGAGACTCGGGAGTAACTACCACTTTGAGGCACCCATTGTCAGGCCCACAGGACTGAGCGGACGAAGTATCGGGTACCGGGTGTAGGGAAGTCTCTCTCCAATTGTCATCGAGTGGTATCCCGGAGGATTCAGGAGGCAACAAGGGGTCCTCCGCCAGGTAGTAGAGGTGTACAGACTCGGAGGAAAACACAGCTTCGGAGCATCCTTGGACATGCACACTGGTTAAAGTGGGTGTAGAATCTGATGCCAGGTGCAGGAAGCTCTCCTGTGTGGACTCTGGATGGTTAGCAGTCTCTTCTGGCTGGAGAACTGGTGCACCACCCACGCACATCACCCGCTGGGGCTTCTCCGGGATACAGGAAGATGAAGCTTCAGTAGGGACTTCAAGGTTGGGGTCAGGAGGTCTCAGGGAGGATAGACCCTGGCGTGACGGCTTGCCTCTGCGTCTAGCACGTCTGGACTGCCTCTTGAGGTTGGGAGCAGTATTCCGGAGAGTGTAGTCATCCTGAGTGGATTCAGGGCAAGCAACAGTCTTTTCGGGAAGAAGAACTTGTGCGCTACCTATGCACATTACCCGTCGGGGCTGCTCCGGGATACAGGGAAGTGAAGCTTCAGCAGGGGCTTCAGGGTTAGGATCATCGAAAGCCAAAAGGAAGGCCACCAGGAAGGCCTGTAGGTCAAGAACGATAGGATCCTGTGCTTCCCATAGGGGGTTGATCCATTCCAAGGCATCACCCGCTAGGTTGGACATTATAAATCCCACCTTAACCCGATCAGAAGAATAAGCATTAGCATAGAACCGGAACTGCAGCAAGCATTGCCACACAAACGCACGGCATTGTTTTGGATCCCCGTAGTACCGTGGTGGATCCGAGGGAGCAGGTGCAGCTTCAGCAGGGACTCCAGGGTTGGGGTCATCGAAGACCATTAGGAAGGCCACCAGGAAGGCCTGCAGGTCAAGGACGATAGGATCCCAAGCTTCCCATAGGGGGGTGACCCACTTCAAGGCATCCCCCGCTAGGTAGTCAATTATAAATGCCACTTTAGACCAATCAGAAGGAAAAGAAAGAGGGTAGAACTTGAAGTGCAGCATGCATTGCTCCACAAATGCACGACTTTGTTTTGGATCCCCATAGTACTGGGGCGGATCCGCAGGAATGGGTTCAGAAAGCTCCATCTGGACGGGTGCGAAATTAGCCTGGAACTCAGCTAGAGAAAAAAAAAAAAATTATTTATTTATTTTTAATGCACGTATTAGCTGGAAAACGTCTCAGAGAGCGAAGGCCGTGGGGCTCAATGGGAACCATGGCCTGAGCATGCTGTTATGCACACGCCTGGACTGACTGGCGTGTGCGGGTGTTGTGGTTCCACTGAACCATGGACCGGAGAGTGCCTGGAGGGGCGTGACTAAGTATCTGGCCGATCCGACCAAGGTGGCACGACGGCATACGACGCCAGTGCACCAGGGAGAAACCGGGCAGAGGGACCAGGTGCTACTCCAGGTCAAACTCCGGACACGGGGGTTGACCCACACTGGGATTACTGGAACAGGCAGGTTAGGCTGGCACAGACTGGTGGATGTAAGCAAACACGGCAGGTATGCAGATGGGTGGATACAGGCGAATATGCAGGCAGGGAGGTACTGGCCGAAAGGACGGGCTGGAGCACAGAGAGGTTAAGACCCAGTACAGACTGGGTCACAGAACCGCAGATGCGGTAGACAACCACAGCAGAGAGGGAACGCCCGAAGCGGTGGGCAAGAACAGAGCAGGACGGGGCTGCAGGAGCAGCGAGCATAAGCAGGGCAGGACAGGACTGCCGGAGCAGCGGGCAGAAGCAGGGCAGGGCGGAAACCGCAGAAGCAGTAAGCAAGATAAGAGCAGAGCAGAAACCGCAGGAGCGGCAAGCAAGGCAAGAGCAGAGTGAAAACCGCAAGAGCGGCAAGCTAAGCAGGAGCAGAGCGGACACCGCAGAGCGGTAAACAAGGCAGGAGCAGAGCAGAAACCGCAAGAGCGGCAAGCTAAGCAGGAGCAGAGCAGACACCGCAGAGCGGTAAACAAGGCAGGAGCAGAGTAGAAACCGCAAGAGCGGCAAGCTAAGCAGGAGCAGAGCGGACACCGCAGAGCGGTAAAGAAGGCAGGAGCAGAGCAGAAACCGCAAGAGCGGCAAGCTAAGCAGGAGCAGAGCGGACACCGCAGAGCGGTAAACAAGGCAGGAGCAGAGCAGAAACCGCAAGAGCGGCAAGCTAAGCAGGAGCAGAGCGGACACCGCAGAGCGGTAAACAAGGCAGGAGCAGAGCAGAAACCGCAAGAGCGGCAAGCTAAGCAAGAGCAGAGCGGACACCGCAGAGCGGTAAACAAGGCAGGAGCAGAGCAGAAACCGCAAGAGCGGCAAGCTAAGCAGGAGCAGAGCGGACACCGCAGAGCGGTAAACAAGGCAAGGGGATAGGACTCTGTTCACAAAGAACAGACGGAGAAGGAAAGGCAGAACCAGAAGCACGCACAGTATTTACATAGAAGTAGCGAGCGTACACTAAATTCACAACAGAGGTACAGAGACGACGAGAAGGAATTTAGGAGCGGGTTCAGACTCTGCAGAAGGACGCAGAAAACAGACATAGAGGGAAAAGGGAGACAAGGTTAAAGTAGAAACGAGGCACAGACAACAGGGAACAGAGGAACGGGAACAGAGACAGCAAGGCAGGAACACAAACAGGACTCTATTCAGACTGGAACAGATACCGCAAGGCAGGGACACAAACAGGACTCTGTTCAGACGGGAACAGATACCGCAAGGCAGAGACACAAACAGGACACTGTTCAGACGGGAACAGATACCGCAAGGCACAGACAGGCAGATCTAGGAATACGGCCCCTAGAAGGCGAAAGAACAGGCAAGAAGCGTGTTCACAAGAACAGACCACAGTTCAGACACAGAACTGGAAAACAGGCAGGAAAACAGGATAGGACCTGGCATGTCAGAGACAAAAAGCCAACTGACAAGAAACAATGCTCAGGCGCCATCTTGAGGAAGAAGGTGGTATAAATACCCAAAGATGGACAGCAATAGGCTGAAGGTGCAACAGGGGTGTGTCCGCAGCAGGTACAAGAAACAGGAAGTTCAGCGGGCGTCGCCCTATGCAGCCAAAGTGGAGCAGAGCAGAGCACAAGGAAAGAAGCCAGACCAGGAAGCTGGGCGGGAGATGAAGTTTGCGATCTTGCATGATGAGAGATGGAACACCATGCAAGAACGCCGCCAGGTATGCTACATACCCTGCTATAAGTAAGTAAAAAGCAATAGTGAATATATATAATATAGGGTACTTAGTAAACATGTTTTTTGATTTAAAAAAAGCCATCCCACCCGCACCAAGGTGTACCCAGTCAGTTATGTGAAATATATAATAAAATACACTTTAGTACAATATTAGTGTTTTGTCCCTTTAAATCTGCTGCTACTTCTGTCACCATGGTAACTGCATTCATACTCAGCCAATAGGATTGCTCGGTTTGAATTTGGAAAAAAAAAAAAAAAGTCCTATATCGTCAGTTTGTTCCTTCTCATCTGAGTGTGAAGACAGACACCTGCGATCAGCGAGAGATTATAGGTATAAGACGTGATATAATATAACGGACGGAGCCACATCCCATCACACGCACTCAGCGACCACAACTCACAGGAATCAGCACATTTACCAGACAATAAGTTATTATTCCCCAACACATAATACGCTGAAACACCAGTGGGGGGCGCCGCACTCGTTACATCTCCCATCTGGATGGATCCAGCGACGAGATCCTGATATTTCCCCCCAGCTCCGCTCCTCCATAGGGAATGGCCCAGATGCACGCAGAACGGACCGAAGTGTAATACTGCTAGAACTCTGCATGATATCACATCCTCCATATATACCACATAATAAAGGGGTGCTCCCACTGGGACAGGTCATCACCTATCCAGAGATCAGTGATAACTTGTTCCAACTAGACATCCCCTTTAATGGAAGAGATCACATCTCTAACAGTCAATACGCTATTCATTCCCAATCTTCCCTGGCCCCAGTAATGCCCCTGAGTATATCGCCAATATGAGCCAATCATCAAACCCTCTGCTGACTGTTCCCGATGTTTTATAGAGTTTGGAGACGTTGCTACAAGAGAAGATATCAGCGGACACCATGGGGGTGGAGTATTCTGCCAGCGATGGAGCAGGTAGTATCCACCAGTCTGTGATATCTGACCTTCCTCCATATTCTGCTCTTACATGCGTTTCTTCAGCTTTACCCCTTCCCGACATAACCAACTTATGTTTTTTTTCTGTTTTTTCCTCCGCTTTTTCCAAGGACTATAACTTTTTGATATCTGTCCACATAGTGTGAGGTCTTGTTATTTTGTAGGATGAGCTGTCCTTATAAATGACACCATTCATTTACCACATAGTGCTAGAAAACGGGAAAAACATTTCAAGTGCAGTAAAAGTGCGAAAAAAAAAGCCTGACATTGTTTTTCTGGGAACGGTTTTAACGGCGCACATTGTGTGGTAAAAATGACCTGGTAATAGGATCCTATCCTCAGTGTGATTACAGCAAGACCAAACTTCTCCAATAGTTTTGGCAAAAGAAAAAAACTTTTTTTTGATGCTGTCACCATTTTTTCTGAGACCCGAAACATTTTCAGTTTTCGGGTTGATGGAGCTGTGTGGGGGCTTATTTTTTGAAGGGCAAGAGGACTTTATTGATAACATTTTGGGACACATATGTCATGGTCATCGCTTCTTACAGGATTTTCTGCAGTATTGAGGCGAACGAAAAAATGCAATTTTGTCTTTTTGAATTTTTTTCTGTGTTCACTGATCGTTTTTTTTTTTATATTTTGATAGATTGTATTTCTCTGAAAGAGACCAAACCACAAAATGTGTATATTTTTATTATCTTTATTTTTAGTGGGAGGTGAGTTGAACGTGTGGGGTTTTAATAAATATATATATACTTTTTTTCACTGTATTTGTATACATCATCTGATTGCTTGTGCTATATACAGCGATACCACAGTAATGCTCCATATAGCAAAACCACGGTCTTCTTTACAGCCCAAATGAAGCTTTATGATGACAGACACGGAGGCTTCAGCAGACCCCCGGATGTCATAGCAGTCCATCGGCGCCCTATGATCGCGTCACAGGAGCGCCGGTGGGCGTATGGAACGACGCGTCCCAATGCTGGCGCACTGTTAATGCTGCTGTTAGAGATTGACAGCAGCACTGAACAGGTTAACAGTGGTGGGCAGATCTTCGCTCCACTCGCAGCTGTTAGAGGCAGGTCCTGGTTGTTTGTCACAGCCATTATCTGCCATGTACGGGGCGAGCTGACCCTGCTCCATACACCCGCTACTGACTTATACCATACATGTACGGCAGATGTTGGTAAGGAGTTAAAGCGGTTGTCCAGCTTTGGGGCCATTTTTTTTACTTTAATGCAAGTATTTGGGGCTAAAATCGATTTCTGTAATTGAGTTTCATTAAAAATGTTGCCTTCTGTAGCATCTGTGCTGCACTGTCTATTGCTGGCTGCAAAATTAGCTAACTGAGAATCTATCAGTGAGCTCCTTAGTCTTAAGGGAGAGTTTGTAGATCTTTAATCTGTTTTTTTTTCCTGAGTGCCTATTAGCTGATCTATGCCCAAAGAAAACACAAAACTTGAATGTGCAGGGAAACAATAAGTCTGTAATAGTCGGTGTAAAACACTTAATGAAACCTAAATGTAAAAAATTACTTTTAGTAGTAAATACATGACATGAGAAAATATACACTGCTCAAAAAAATAAAGGGAGCACTTAAACAACAGAATATAACTCCAAGTAAATCAAACTTCTGTGAAATCAAACTGTCCACTTAGGAAGCAACACTGATTGACAATCAATTTCACATGCTGTTGTGCAAATGGAAGACAATAGATGGAAATTATTGGCAATTATCAAGACACACTCAATAAAGGAGTGGTTCTGCAGGTGGAGACCACAGACCACATCTCAGTACCAATTCTTTCTGGCTGATGTTTTGGTCACTTTTGAATGTTGGTTGTGCTTTCACACTCGTGGTAGCATGAGACGGACTCTACAACCCACAGAAGTTGCTCAGGTAGTGCAGCTCATCCAGGATGGCACATCATTGCGAGCTGTGGCAAGAAGGTTTGCTGCGTCTGTCAGCGTAGTGTCCAGAGGCTGGAGGCGCTACCAGGAGACAGGCCAGTACACCAGGAGACGTGGAGGGGGCCATAGCAGGGCAACAACCCAGCAGCAGGACCCCTACCTCTGCCTTTGTGCAAGGAGGAACAGGAGGAGCACTTCCAGAGCCATGCAAAATGACCTCCAGCAGGCCACAAATGTGCATGTGTCTGCATAAACGGTTAGAAACCGACTCCATGAGAGTGGGATGAGGGCCAGACGTCCACAGATGGGGGTTGTGCCCAATGCCAGACCTCATGTGGCTGGAGTATGTCAGCAGTTCCTGCAAGATGAAGGCATTGAAGCTATGGACTAGCCCGCCCGTTCCCCAGACCTGAATCCCATTGAGCACATCTGGGACATCATGTCTCACTCCATCCACCAACGTCACGTAGCACCACAGACTGTCCAGGAGTTGGTGGATGATTTAGTCCAGGTCTGGGAGGAGATCCCACAGGAGACCATCCGCAACCTCATCAGGAGCATGTCCAGGCGTTGTAGGGAGGTTATACAGGCACGTGGAGGCCACACACAATACTGAGCCTCATTTTGACTTGTTTTAAGGACATTACATCAAAGTTGGATCAGCCTGTAGTGTGTTTTTCCACTTTAATTTTGGTGGTGACTCCGAATCCAGGCCTCCATTGGTTAATAAATTTGATTTCCATTGATGATTTTTGTGTGATTTTGTTGTCAACACATTCAACTTTGTACAGAACAAAGTATTCAATGAGAATATTTCATTCATTCAGATCTAGGATGTGTTATTTGAGTGTTCCCTTTATTTTTTTGAGCAGTGTGTATATATAATATAAATAATTACTGCAGCTTTAATGCTATTTATTACGTCTCAGGAGGAGGACGGAAGAGGAAGAGGACGGAAGAGGCGGAGGACGGAAGAGATGGAGGACGGAAGAGGCGGAGGACGGAAGAGGAGGAGGACAGAAGAGGAGGAGGACGGGAAAGGAGGAGGACGGAAGAGGAGGAGGATGGAAGAGAAGGAGGACGGAAGAGGCGGAGGACGGAAGAGGCGGAGGATGGAAGAGGCAGAGGACAGAAGAGGCGGAGGACGGAAGAGGCGGAGGACAGAAGAGAAGGGGGACGGAAGAGGAGGAGGACAGAAGATGAGGAGGACCGAAGAGGAGGAGGACGTAAGAGGAAGAGGACGGAAGAGGACGAAAGAGGCGGAGGACAGAAAAGGCGGAGGACGGAAGAGGCGGAGGACAGAAGAGGCGGAGGACGGAAGAGGCGGAGGACAGAAGAGGAAGAGGACGGAAGAGAAGGAAGACGGAAGAGGAGGAGGACAGAAGAGGAGGAGGACAGAAGAGGAGGAGGACGGAAGAGGAAGAGGACGGAAGAGGAGGAGGACAAAAGTGGAGGAGGATGGAAGAGGAGGAGGACAGAATAGGAGGAGGAGGACAGAACTGCACCTTAAGATCCCTAGGGGGAAAGGGATGGTAGTAATATAGTGGTAGTATATCCGTATTAGTGTAATATGAGTAATAATACTAGTGATAATAGTAAGAAAGTAATAAAATAACAGTAGTAATAGTAGTAGGTAGAATAGCAGTGTGATCCAGGGTCCTAGGACTGATCGCCTTTTCTCGGGGTCAAGAAGGAATTTTTCCCCTGTGACACAAATTGGCTGAAGGTGTCCTGGGGTTTTTGCCTTCTTCTGGATCAACACTGTAGGTATAGGGCAGTATTAGTAGTGATAGGAAAGAAGAATAATACTGTAATAAGATAGCACAATGTAATAATAACCATATCAAATAGATTTATAAAAACAAATTAAAATAACTCCAGTAGTACAATAATTAGTGTAATATTATATAACTTGTAATAACATTAATAGGTTTGATCCAGGGTCCTAGGACTGATCGCCTTTTCCCGGGGTCAAGAAGGAATTTTTCCCCTGTGACACAAATTGGCTGAAGGTGTCCTGGGGTTTTTGCCTTCTTCTGGATCAACACTGTAGGTATAGGGCAGTATTAGTAGTGAAAGGAAAGAAGAATAATACTGTAATAAGATAGCACAATGTAATAATAACCATATCAAATAGATTTATAAAAACAAATTAAAATAACTCCAGTAGTACAATAATTAGTGTAATATTATATAACTTGTAATAACATTATTAGGTTTGATCCAGGGTCCTAGGACTGATCGCCTTTTCCCGGGGTCAAGAAGGAATTTTTCCCCTGTGACACAAATTGGCTGAAGGTGTCCTGGGGTTTTTGCCTTCTTCTGGATCAACAGCTTTAGGCATAGGGATTTTAGTAATACCATTATTAGAATCACAAGATTAATAAAAAAAAATTAGAATTACATTTTTTTAATTTGTTTTATAACAGTTACAATTAATTGCATTAATGCAATAATAATAAATAGTAAAAATGGTGGTAATAATAATAATACAAAAAACTAGTCCCAGTTAGTAAGTTAGTGTAATGTTAGTGTAGGGACCCATCTGAAGAGGTCGCCTTGACGTTGGCAGATGGGCTCGCACAATTTGCTCAAAATGTGCGCTAAGAACCTCATATTTCTATGTACAGGAGATCTAGCAGTAATACCATTCAGGAGATATCTGTGTACACACATTTTGTTATATACTTTTGTGCAGCACACAGGGCAGGTATACAGGTACAGGGCGAGAGTGTTACAGTGATATTATAACTCGGCCTTAAGGATAAAATGCTGATAACTACAGATCCTGGAAACACATTCGAAACTAGACCTTGTAAGTAACTGGTTCCCAGCTAGTGGTAAATATATACAGGGCAGTCCGGTACCAAGACCTGCTCTATAGGACACATTATCATCAGGCAGGTCCTTACAAGATCTGCGGCAGAAGTGTGGCTGTGTAACACAGTCCTGCTCCTGCCTCAGCTGCCCACAGTGGAGCCAACCTTGATCCTGGCAGCTTAATCCATTGTATGACACATTAGGGGGCTTCCACAGCATTTAGGCACTTTAGACAGGAGAGGGAGGCATGATCAGGGTGCCAATGAGTTTCTATGGCAGCTGAGATCTAACAATGGACCCCATGACGGCCATTTTACTGCTCCTATTAGACCCCGGCTGAGGAAAGGTCTATGAGGACACCGGTCAGACTTATGTCGCCTGCTCTGCACATATTAGAAATACCTAGGGCTGATTAGTTTGCCATTTGTAAATCTGATCCAGCAGCGTTGGGCTACCACTGACGTGATCAGGGCTATTGAGCTCCTAGATTGGGCAGAGGAGCTCAGTATTCAGCAGGAGCTGGCCGAGGAGAGCAGAGCAACTTGCATGGGGCTGCTGCACAAGAAGCAACTCACAAGGTGGAGATTTACCCGGAGACGCTGTGCTCGGGCTGTGATCTGCTGTGCAGGCTGCATAGTAGATGCCTCGAAGGACCCGAACTTCACCCCTAACAGGCACAGCAGAGCTCGGATGGCTGCAAGTGAACAGAGAGCGGCTGATTAGTAACTGCTGCGTCTCCTGCAGCTCAGATAAGAGCCGCACAGAGCGGGGGTTCAGTAATGATGAATATGGGAAGTGTCCGCCCCTCACATGCCCTAAATGCGGCCTCCAGAGGTAAAGTTTCCCCTGTAACCAGCGCCTCCTCCCACCTTCTCTGCTGGCATGCTCCATTACTTAAAGGGCATGTCTGTAGAAAACAAGTTATCACTTATCCACAGGCTCGGTGATCACTTACTGATCGTGGGGTCTGACCGCTGCGAGCCATCGTCTGATCGGGAAGGAGTGGAAAGTCAGGGATCAACTGCTGCTCCATTCATTCTCTATGGGGCTCCGGAAAAGCCGAGCTCAGCGCTTGAATGCCACATAGGGAATGAATGGAGCGGATCCTGGAGTAATAACATGCCCTCCTCTCCTCAGCTTTCTGTCTGTGTAAGTGGCTCAGCCCTTGTCTCCCCTTCTGCTCCGGCTTCTGTGCTGGTCCTTGTGAGGAAGAGGAAACCCTCTGCCCTTCTGCTCCAGCTTCTGTGCTGGTCCCTGTGAGGAAGAGGAAACCCTCTGCCCTTCTGCTCTCAGTCCTCTGCGACTTTTCACAATCGGTCAGTGCACCCATTATATGTAATAAGGATCATTCTTCATCCCTTGTCCAGCTTTCATCCCCCCCAGTCTGACCAGCGGACAAGATAATAAACATGTGAGTGGAAGGTTCACAATTATTAGATGTGTTGTGAAAAGTCTCCACAGCATTATCCGGAGAAAACTGCAGGGTGACCGCTTGTGAAACCAGCACAAAATCCAGCGGACAGCGCTTCCCTGTCCCCCGCCGGTCTCCGTATCCTGGCATTCAGCTATTCCATTTGGTGCTTATTCTGGAAGGAAAACAAAAATGTGATGTTCTTACACAGACGCCTGAAGACGCAGCTTTTCATCATCCATGTTGGGCTGTTGTATGACGTGTGGATTACTCTGCTTGCTGGATTCTTGCATTACCACAAACACTGCCTTTATTTTGTGATTTCTGTGCCGCTTCCCACTTCTATTGGCACTGTGATATATCAGCACGTGAGGGCTGCCACAATCATGTGTCAATAGGTTATTGCTGGAGCCTGTGATATAGAGACCATCCTGGACCAGGGAAGACTTGGTACAGAAGCACCTAGAGAGGGGGGTACAGGGGCTTCATTTCAATTTTAAACTTAGCTGGATTGTGTTTAGCTACAAGAATGGAAAGTAAAATAATAAAATCTTAATTTTTTTTTTCTATTTGGCAAAATCGTCCATCAGAGGTTTGGCCACTACCGAAAAGTTTTTGATGAACTTACAGTAGTAGCTGGCGAAACCCAAAAAACTTTGTAATGCCTTTAAGTCTTGAATATAATACCAATCCAGTACCGTCCGGACTTTGGCCAGATCCATGCAAAAACGGTGAATGATAAGAACTAACCCTGAATGGAGAACATACATTTCTCTGGTTTGACAAATAATTTATTATCTTTGAGTATGTAACGGGTCTGGGAGGCGGAACCTCTGAGCTACTATACAAGGGGGCGGTCCTTGTAAGGGAGCGGGTGGCAATCAGGGATGACGGGCAGGCAGTCACAGCAGGTGACCGGGACAGTCTCTGAGTGGACGGGCTGGAGGTCACGGCAAGTGACCGGGGCAGTCTCTGGAAGAACGGGCAGGAGGTCACGGCAAGTGACCGGGGCAGTCTCTGGAAGAGCGGGCAGGGAGTTACGGCAAGTGACCGGGGCAGTCTCTGGATGAACGGGCAGGGAGTTACGGCAAGTGACCGGGGCAGTCTCTGGGTAAAGGGTAGGTACGACCTGTGATGGCAGAGCCTCCGGGTAGGCTAGCAGGCAGATGGTAGATGTGTGCTCCCAGGTGAGCAAGCGAGAGTCTCTGGAATGGTAGGTGGTCACAGCACGTGACGGCGAAGCCTCCAGGTAGGCTAGCAGGCAGGTAACAGGTGGGCGCTCCCAGGTGAGCGGGCAGGAGTCTCTGGAAAGGCAGATGGTCACAGCACGTGACGGCGGAGCCTCCAGGTAGGCTAGCAGGCAGGTAACAGGTGTGCGCTCCCAGGTGAGCGGGCAAGCTGGTCCATAGACAGACTGACAGGAGTTGGAAGGCAGACCGTCGGACCTCAGGCTAGCAGGCAGGTGACTGGATATCAGGCAGGACAAAGGCAGCAAGCTGGCAGGAATCTGGCAGGTAACTGGCAGGTAACTGGCAACGGGACCTGAGGGCTGAAGCACAGGTGAGACACAGGTGCAAACAACATTGCTCGGGCACCTCCATTTTGGAGGAGGTGCCCTTTATATGGGAGGTCCTCCGGCAATTGGCCGGGGACTCCTTAGGACGGCGCGCGCGGTCCCTTTAAGAGAGGGGGAGCGCGCGCGCGCGCTCCCTAAGCACACTGCCGGGGAAGGAGCGCGCGCCGGAAGCAGCGGGGAGAGCAGCGCTGGAGGACGCCGCGCCAGGAGCGGGGAGGTGAGAGGGACGGCGTCTCTGCCTAGAACGGGGCAGAGACGCCGATGCTACAGTACCCCCCCCTTTAGGCCCCCTCTTTTTTAGGCCAGAAAGAAATTTTTCAAGGAGAAGCGGGGCGTTGATGTTCTCCCTGGGATCCCAAGTTCTCTCCTCAGGACCAAACCCCTTCCAATCTACCAGAAAAAAGGTTTTTCCTCTTACCCTCTTGGAGGCCAGAATACTCTCTACCTCAAAGATGTCATCAGCGGAAACCGGAGCAGGAGGGGCACCTGGATTTTTGGAAAAAGAGTTAAAGACAACGGGTTTGAGGAGAGATACGTGGAAGGAGTTGGGGATCCGTAGGGTGGCCGGGAGTTTTAATTTGTAGGCCACAGGGTTAATTTGCCTGAGGACTTCGAAGGGGCCGATGAATCGAGGACCCAACTTGTAGGAGGGTATTTTGAGCCGCACATGTTTGGATGAGAGCCAAACCTTGTCTCCCGGACGGAATTGGGGCGGATCCAGACGTCTCTTATCAGCATATCTCTTCATCCGCTCAGAGGAGAGAAGAAGAGCGGACCTGGTGCTCTCCCAAATAGTAGAAAATTCGCTGACAAGAGACTCCGCAGCAGGGTTGTCCACAGAAACGGAGACAGGAAGTGGAATCCGGGGATGTTGGCCACCAACTATAAAGAACGGGGATTTGGAAGAGGACTCGCTCTCATGGTTGTTATAAGAGAACTCGGCCCACGGTAGAAGATCCACCCAGTCCGAGTGGTGAGCATCCACGAAGTGCCGGAGGTAGCTGGACAAGATCTGATTGATCCGCTCCACTTGACCATTGGACTGAGGGTGGTAAGCGGAGGAGAAATCCAGGGTAATGTCCAGCAGCTTACAAGTGGCTCTCCAGAAACGAGAGGTGAACTGAACCCCACGATCCGACACGATGTGGAGGGGCAGACCATGGAGACGGAAGATGTGGCGGATAAAGTCTTTAGCCAACTCGGGTGCAGACGGAAGACCAGGCAGGGGAATGAAGTGGGCCATCTTAGAAAAACGGTCAGCGACAACCCAAATGACGGTACAACCGGCAGAAACTGGAAGGTCGGTGATAAAGTCCATAGCGATGTGTTGCCAAGGAGCAGCAGGTACGGGAAGGGGCAGGAGATGGCCGGCAGGTAGATGTCGGGGAACTTTGTTACGAGCACAGGATGAACAGGCCGCGACGAAGTCTACCACGTCCTTACGTAGGGTAGGCAACCAGTAATGCCGGGCAATAAGTTGAAAGGTCTTTTTTTGGCCAGCATGGCCAGCTAGTTTAGAAGAATGTCCCCAGCGAAGAACCCTCTCCCGATCTGGCACAGCTATGAACGTCTTACCGGGTGGAAGACGAGTTAGATCCAAGGGAGCCACATTCATCACCTTGGAGGAGTCGATGATGTGCGTAGGTTCCTCCTCTTGATCGGAGGACAGGAAAGACCGAGACAAGGCATCAACTTTGACGTTCTTGTCCGCCGGACGGAAATGAAGAGTGAAGTCGAAGCGGGCAAAAAACAACGACCACCGGGCCTGACGAGGATTGAGCCTCTGGGCATTTTGGAGATATGCCAGGTTTTTGTGATCCGTGTAGATAATTACCGGGTAGAGAGCCCCTTCAAGCAGATAGCGCCACTCTCCTAGTGCCAATTTGATGGCTAGCAATTCCCGGTCTCCAATGGAGTAGTTGCGCTCCGACGAGGAGAAGATTTTGGAGAAGAAGCCGCACGTTACCATTCTCCCGGTAGAAGACTTCTGGGTGAGCACCGCTCCGGCTCCGGAGGAGGAAGCATCAACCTCCAGGTAGAATTGTTTATTACAGTCCGGACGGTGCAGGACGGGAGCAGAGGCGAAGGCTTTCTTTAGGGAAAGGAAGGCCTCCTCGGCTTCAGGTGACCATATCCTGGGGTTAGCCCCCTTACGGGTAAGTGCAGATATGGGAGCAGTCCGAGACGAGAAGTGTGGGATGAAAAGACGATAATAATTAGCGAAGCCCAGGAATCGCTGTATCGCCTTCAAACCTTCAGGACGAGGCCATTTTAGAACGGAAGAGAGCTTCTCGGGATCCATTTGCAGACCTGTTTGGGAGATGACATAGCCCAAGAACGGAAGGGAGGTCTGATCGAAGAGGCACTTCTCGTATTTGGCGTAAAGGTGGTTCTGCCGAAGCCTAAGCAGGACCTGACGAACATCCCTCCGGTGTGTGGGGAGATCCGGAGAGAAGACCAAGATATCGTCCAGGTATACCACTACGCAGGAGTACAGGAGGTCACGGAAGATGTCATTGACTAGTTCCTGAAAGACCGCGGGAGCATTACAGAGACCGAAGGGCATCACAAGGTACTCGTAGTGACCGTCCCGGGTATTGAATGCCGTCTTCCACTCGTCTCCTTGACGGATACGGACCAGATTATACGCTCCTCGAAGATCCAGCTTGGAGAAGATCCTGGCGCCCTTGAGCCGGTCAAACAATTCGGAGATGAGTGGCAGGGGATATTTGTTTTTTACCGTAATGAGATTGAGTCCTCTGTAGTCAATACAGGGACGTAGCGAGCCGTCTTTCTTTTTGACAAAGAAGAATCCGGCTCCAGCCGGGGAGGTAGATTTTCGGATAAATCCCCTAGCCAGATTCTCTTCAATGTACTCAGACATGGCTCGGGTCTCGGCTGCAGATAACGGGTAGATACGCCCACGGGGAGGAGTGGTGCCAGGTACCAGGTCGATCGGGCAATCGTATGGCCTATGGGGCGGCAACGTCTCAGCTTCCTTCTTACCGAAGACGTCCGCATAGGGCCAGTAGGGAGCCGGGAGACCAGGTAAATTAGCTGGAGTAGGCTGAGGGCGAAGTGGACGGACCGGAACCAGGCAGGTCCTATGGCAGTCAGGACCCCATCGGAGTACTTCACCGGACCGCCAGTTCAATACGGGTTCATGTGTCTGGAGCCAAGGTAGACCTAGCAACAAGGAGTGAGAAAGTCCGGACAGCACATGGAATGAGATCTCCTCAGAGTGCAGCATTCCCACCTGTAGGGTTATAGGTTCGGTGACGAGCAGGATGGTCTCCGAGAGAAGTCTTCCATCCACGGAAGCAACTGACAATGGCTCCGCCAGGGACTTGGTGGGAATATGGTATCTCTCTACCAGAGACTGGGCGATGAGGTTTCCAGCAGCTCCAGAATCCAGATGGGCGAGTTCGAAGAGACGGCTTTCTCCCCAAGCAATAGAGACCGGTAAGGTCAGAGACGGAGAGGACTTACTTTTGTCTAGGACGACCTCTCCGAGTGGTCCTAGACACTGGCGTTTCCCGGCTTTTCCGGGCAGGAACGGATGAAATGCTTCTTACAGCCACAATAGAAACAGCTTCCCTCGGCTCGGCGAGATTCTTGGCGAGAACCGACCATCTTGGTCTGGTCGACCTGCATAGGCTCAGGAGAGACGGAGGGAGTGACGGGTTGCTGAAAAGTAGGAGCTAGGCGTGGAAACCTCCTCTCATGGGTGACCTCTTTGGCACGCTCCTGGAACCGCAGGTCAATCCGGGTGGCAAGAGCTATCAGGTCATCGAGGGTGGTAGGAATGTCCCGACCGGCAAGTTCATCTTTAATACGGCCGGACAGACCCTCCCAGAAGACTGAAACCAGAGCGTCATTATCCCAGGCCAGCTCCGAGGCAAGGGTACGGAACCGTATGGCATATTGGCCCACGGTGAGGCTTCCCTGACGGAGGCGTAGCAGTGACGATGCGGATGAGGTCTTCCGTCCGGGTTCGTCGAAGACTTTCCGGAAGGCCGTGAGAAAGGCAGGCAAGTTGGACACCAGGGGGTCTCCTCTCTCCCATAGAGGATTTAGCCAGGCCAGAGCCTCTCCGGTGAGATGGGACATGATGAAGGCAATTTTGGCCCGGTCGGAGTTAAACTGGTGGGACAGGAGTTCAAAGTGCAGGGTGCACTGATTTATGAAGCCCCGAGCCTGAGCGGAGTCGCCTCCGAAGCGAGGAGGTGCAGAAAGCCGGGGTCCGGGGTAGGATACCATAGTGTTGGTGGACAGCGGAGCTGTCGGATTGCGAATCATGGCGCTGTCGGAGGTTGCTGGCGGAGCAGTCAGAGTGTCCAGGCGAGAATTGACATTCCGCAGGTGACCCAGGATGGACTCCTGTTGGGACCTCTGGCGGGACAGTTCATGACACAGGTCCGAGAGCGAGGGAGCTTGGGTGCCACCGGGTTCCATGGCCCGAGCAAACTGTAACGGGTCTGGGAGGCGGAACCTCTGAGCTACTATACAAGGGGGCGGTCCTTGTAAGGGAGCGGGTGGCAATCAGGGATGACGGGCAGGCAGTCACAGCAGGTGACCGGGACAGTCTCTGAGTGGACGGGCTGGAGGTCACGGCAAGTGACCGGGGCAGTCTCTGGATGAACGGGCAGGGAGTTACGGCAAGTGACCGGGGCAGTCTCTGGGTAAAGGGTAGGTACGACCTGTGATGGCAGAGCCTCCGGGTAGGCTAGCAGGCAGATGGTAGATGTGTGCTCCCAGGTGAGCAAGCGAGAGTCTCTGGAATGGTAGGTGGTCACAGCACGTGACGGCGAAGCCTCCAGGTAGGCTAGCAGGCAGGTAACAGGTGGGCGCTCCCAGGTGAGCGGGCAGGAGTCTCTGGAAAGGCAGATGGTCACAGCACGTGACGGCGGAGCCTCCAGGTAGGCTAGCAGGCAGGTAACAGGTGTGCGCTCCCAGGTGAGCGGGCAAGCTGGTCCATAGACAGACTGACAGGAGTTGGAAGGCAGACCGTCGGACCTCAGGCTAGCAGGCAGGTGACTGGATATCAGGCAGGACAAAGGCAGCAAGCTGGCAGGAATCTGGCAGGTAACTGGCAGGTAACTGGCAACGGGACCTGAGGGCTGAAGCACAGGTGAGACACAGGTGCAAACAACATTGCTCGGGCACCTCCATTTTGGAGGAGGTGCCCTTTATATGGGAGGTCCTCCGGCAATTGGCCGGGGACTCCTTAGGACGGCGCGCGCGGTCCCTTTAAGAGAGGGGGAGCGCGCGCGCGCGCTCCCTAAGCACACTGCCGGGGAAGGAGCGCGCGCCGGAAGCAGCGGGGAGAGCAGCGCTGGAGGACGCCGCGCCAGGAGCGGGGAGGTGAGAGGGACGGCGTCTCTGCCTAGAACGGGGCAGAGACGCCGATGCTACAGTACCCCCCCCTTTAGGCCCCCTCTTTTTTAGGCCAGAAAGAAATTTTTCAAGGAGAAGCGGGGCGTTGATGTTCTCCCTGGGATCCCAAGTTCTCTCCTCAGGACCAAACCCCTTCCAATCTACCAGAAAAAAGGTTTTTCCTCTTACCCTCTTGGAGGCCAGAATACTCTCTACCTCAAAGATGTCATCAGCGGAAACCGGAGCAGGAGGGGCACCTGGATTTTTGGAAAAAGAGTTAAAGACAACGGGTTTGAGGAGAGATACGTGGAAGGAGTTGGGGATCCGTAGGGTGGCCGGGAGTTTTAATTTGTAGGCCACAGGGTTAATTTGCCTGAGGACTTCGAAGGGGCCGATGAATCGAGGACCCAACTTGTAGGAGGGTATTTTGAGCCGCACATGTTTGGATGAGAGCCAAACCTTGTCTCCCGGACGGAATTGGGGCGGATCCAGACGTCTCTTATCAGCATATCTCTTCATCCGCTCAGAGGAGAGAAGAAGAGCGGACCTGGTGCTCTCCCAAATAGTAGAAAATTCGCTGACAAGAGACTCCGCAGCAGGGTTGTCCACAGAAACGGAGACAGGAAGTGGAATCCGGGGATGTTGGCCACCAACTATAAAGAACGGGGATTTGGAAGAGGACTCGCTCTCATGGTTGTTATAAGAGAACTCGGCCCACGGTAGAAGATCCACCCAGTCCGAGTGGTGAGCATCCACGAAGTGCCGGAGGTAGCTGGACAAGATCTGATTGATCCGCTCCACTTGACCATTGGACTGAGGGTGGTAAGCGGAGGAGAAATCCAGGGTAATGTCCAGCAGCTTACAAGTGGCTCTCCAGAAACGAGAGGTGAACTGAACCCCACGATCCGACACGATGTGGAGGGGCAGACCATGGAGACGGAAGATGTGGCGGATAAAGTCTTTAGCCAACTCGGGTGCAGACGGAAGACCAGGCAGGGGAATGAAGTGGGCCATCTTAGAAAAACGGTCAGCGACAACCCAAATGACGGTACAACCGGCAGAAACTGGAAGGTCGGTGATAAAGTCCATAGCGATGTGTTGCCAAGGAGCAGCAGGTACGGGAAGGGGCAGGAGATGGCCGGCAGGTAGATGTCGGGGAACTTTGTTACGAGCACAGGATGAACAGGCCGCGACGAAGTCTACCACGTCCTTACGTAGGGTAGGCAACCAGTAATGCCGGGCAATAAGTTGAAAGGTCTTTTTTTGGCCAGCATGGCCAGCTAGTTTAGAAGAATGTCCCCAGCGAAGAACCCTCTCCCGATCTGGCACAGCTATGAACGTCTTACCGGGTGGAAGACGAGTTAGATCCAAGGGAGCCACATTCATCACCTTGGAGGAGTCGATGATGTGCGTAGGTTCCTCCTCTTGATCGGAGGACAGGAAAGACCGAGACAAGGCATCAACTTTGACGTTCTTGTCCGCCGGACGGAAATGAAGAGTGAAGTCGAAGCGGGCAAAAAACAACGACCACCGGGCCTGACGAGGATTGAGCCTCTGGGCATTTTGGAGATATGCCAGGTTTTTGTGATCCGTGTAGATAATTACCGGGTAGAGAGCCCCTTCAAGCAGATAGCGCCACTCTCCTAGTGCCAATTTGATGGCTAGCAATTCCCGGTCTCCAATGGAGTAGTTGCGCTCCGACGAGGAGAAGATTTTGGAGAAGAAGCCGCACGTTATCATTCTCCCGGTAGAAGACTTCTGGGTGAGCACCGCTCCGGCTCCGGAGGAGGAAGCATCAACCTCCAGGTAGAATTGTTTATTACAGTCCGGACGGTGCAGGACGGGAGCAGAGGCGAAGGCTTTCTTTAGGGAAAGGAAGGCCTCCTCAGCTTCAGGTGACCATATCCTGGGGTTAGCCCCCTTACGGGTAAGTGCAGATATGGGAGCAGTCCGAGACGAGAAGTGTGGGATGAAAAGACGATAATAATTAGCGAAGCCCAGGAATCGCTGTATCGCCTTCAAACCTTCAGGACGAGGCCATTTTAGAACGGAAGAGAGCTTCTCGGGATCCATTTGCAGACCTGTTTGGGAGATGACATAGCCCAAGAACGGAAGGGAGGTCTGATCGAAGAGGCACTTCTCGTATTTGGCGTAAAGGTGGTTCTGCCGAAGCCTAAGCAGGACCTGACGAACATCCCTCCGGTGTGTGGGGAGATCCGGAGAGAAGACCAAGATATCGTCCAGGTATACCACTACGCAGGAGTACAGGAGGTCACGGAAGATGTCATTGACTAGTTCCTGAAAGACCGCGGGAGCATTACAGAGACCGAAGGGCATCACAAGGTACTCGTAGTGACCGTCCCGGGTATTGAATGCCGTCTTCCACTCGTCTCCTTGACGGATACGGACCAGATTATACGCTCCTCGAAGATCCAGCTTGGAGAAGATCCTGGCGCCCTTGAGCCGGTCAAACAATTCGGAGATGAGTGGCAGGGGATATTTGTTTTTTACCGTAATGAGATTGAGTCCTCTGTAGTCAATACAGGGACGTAGCGAGCCGTCTTTCTTTTTGACAAAGAAGAATCCGGCTCCAGCCGGGGAGGTAGATTTTCGGATAAATCCCCTAGCCAGATTCTCTTCAATGTACTCAGACATGGCTCGGGTCTCGGCTGCAGATAACGGGTAGATACGCCCACGGGGAGGAGTGGTGCCAGGTACCAGGTCGATCGGGCAATCGTATGGCCTATGGGGCGGCAACGTCTCAGCTTCCTTCTTACCG
This sequence comes from Phyllobates terribilis, assembly GCF_046119375.1. Taxonomy (NCBI): domain Eukaryota; kingdom Metazoa; phylum Chordata; class Amphibia; order Anura; family Dendrobatidae; genus Phyllobates; species Phyllobates terribilis. The sequence goes on along the minus strand of NW_027363445.1, from coordinate 707,352 downwards.
AAGACGTCCGCATAGGGCCAGTAGGGAGCCGGGAGACCAGGTAAATTAGCTGGAGTAGGCTGAGGGCGAAGTGGACGGACCGGAACCAGGCAGGTCCTATGGCAGTCAGGACCCCATCGGAGTACTTCACCGGACCGCCAGTTCAATACGGGTTCATGTGTCTGGAGCCAAGGTAGACCTAGCAACAAGGAGTGAGAAAGTCCGGACAGCACATGGAATGAGATCTCCTCAGAGTGCAGCATTCCCACCTGTAGGGTTATAGGTTCGGTGACGAGCAGGATGGTCTCCGAGAGAAGTCTTCCATCCACGGAAGCAACTGACAATGGCTCCGCCAGGGACTTGGTGGGAATATGGTATCTCTCTACCAGAGACTGGGCGATGAGGTTTCCAGCAGCTCCAGAATCCAGATGGGCGAGTTCGAAGAGACGGCTTTCTCCCCAAGCAATAGAGACCGGTAAGGTCAGAGACGGAGAGGACTTACTTTTGTCTAGGACGACCTCTCCGAGTGGTCCTAGACACTGGCGTTTCCCGGCTTTTCCGGGCAGGAACGGATGAAATGCTTCTTACAGCCACAATAGAAACAGCTTCCCTCGGCTCGGCGAGATTCTTGGCGAGAACCGACCATCTTGGTCTGGTCGACCTGCATAGGCTCAGGAGAGACGGAGGGAGTGACGGGTTGCTGAAAAGTAGGAGCTAGGCGTGGAAACCTCCTCTCATGGGTGACCTCTTTGGCACGCTCCTGGAACCGCAGGTCAATCCGGGTGGCAAGAGCTATCAGGTCATCGAGGGTGGTAGGAATGTCCCGACCGGCAAGTTCATCTTTAATACGGCCGGACAGACCCTCCCAGAAGACTGAAACCAGAGCGTCATTATCCCAGGCCAGCTCCGAGGCAAGGGTACGGAACCGTATGGCATATTGGCCCACGGTGAGGCTTCCCTGACGGAGGCGTAGCAGTGACGATGCGGATGAGGTCTTCCGTCCGGGTTCGTCGAAGACTTTCCGGAAGGCCGTGAGAAAGGCAGGCAAGTTGGACACCAGGGGGTCTCCTCTCTCCCATAGAGGATTTAGCCAGGCCAGAGCCTCTCCGGTGAGATGGGACATGATGAAGGCAATTTTGGCCCGGTCGGAGTTAAACTGGTGGGACAGGAGTTCAAAGTGCAGGGTGCACTGATTTATGAAGCCCCGAGCCTGAGCGGAGTCGCCTCCGAAGCGAGGAGGTGCAGAAAGCCGGGGTCCGGGGTAGGATACCATAGTGTTGGTGGACAGCGGAGCTGTCGGATTGCGAATCATGGCGCTGTCGGAGGTTGCTGGCGGAGCAGTCAGAGTGTCCAGGCGAGAATTGACATTCCGCAGGTGACCCAGGATGGACTCCTGTTGGGACCTCTGGCGGGACAGTTCATGACACAGGTCCGAGAGCGAGGGAGCTTGGGTGCCACCGGGTTCCATGGCCCGAGCAAACTGTAACGGGTCTGGGAGGCGGAACCTCTGAGCTACTATACAAGGGGGCGGTCCTTGTAAGGGAGCGGGTGGTAATCAGGGATGACGGGCAGGCAGTCACAGCAGGTGACCGGGACAGTCTCTGAGTGGACGGGCTGGAGGTCACGGCAAGTGACCGGGGCAGTCTCTGGATGAACGGGCAGGGAGTTACGGCAAGTGACCGGGGCAGTCTCTGGGTAAAGGGTAGGTACGACCTGTGATGGCAGAGCCTCCGGGTAGGCTAGCAGGCAGATGGTAGATGTGTGCTCCCAGGTGAGCAAGCGAGAGTCTCTGGAATGGTAGGTGGTCACAGCACGTGACGGCGAAGCCTCCAGGTAGGCTAGCAGGCAGGTAACAGGTGGGCGCTCCCAGGTGAGCGGGCAGGAGTCTCTGGAAAGGCAGATGGTCACAGCACGTGACGGCGGAGCCTCCAGGTAGGCTAGCAGGCAGGTAACAGGTGTGCGCTCCCAGGTGAGCGGGCAAGCTGGTCCATAGACAGACTGACAGGAGTTGGAAGGCAGACCGTCGGACCTCAGGCTAGCAGGCAGGTGACTGGATATCAGGCAGGACAAAGGCAGCAAGCTGGCAGGAATCTGGCAGGTAACTGGCAGGTAACTGGCAACGGGACCTGAGGGCTGAAGCACAGGTGAGACACAGGTGCAAACAACATTGCTCGGGCACCTCCATTTTGGAGGAGGTGCCCTTTATATGGGAGGTCCTCCGGCAATTGGCCGGGGACTCCTTAGGACGGCGCGCGCGGTCCCTTTAAGAGAGGGGGAGCGCGCGCGCGCCCTAAGCACACTGCCGGGGAAGGAGCGCGCGCCGGAAGCAGCGGGGAGAGCAGCGCTGGAGGACGCCGCGCCAGGAGCGGGGAGGTGAGAGGGACGGCGTCTCTGCCTAGAACGGGGCAGAGACGCCGATGCTACAGAGTATCTGTAAGACCTGCCTGACATGTACCTGATGTGACTGGAGGTAAATAAATTAATATGTCATCAAGATTGGTTTGCTGTGATCTACCTGCCAGATGACTAAAAATGTCACTAACACTGTTGAAAGAAAGCGGGAGCATTAGTCAACCCAAATGCCATCACAAGCTTTTCATAGTGCCCCTCAGGAGTATTGAAGGCCATCTTCCACTCATCTCCTCAATGTGAATGAGATTATAAGCCCCCCTGAGGTCTAGTTTAATCAAATCGTAGGAGCCAAATTTTTTTCTAAAGAGGTCGGGGATGAGAGGGAGAGGATATGCATCCCAGACCGTGATCCGATTAAACTCGCGAAAATCAAGGCGGGGGCGCAACCCCCAGTCTTTTTTTTTGACAAATAAAAACCCCACTGCAATGGGAGATGAAGAACGTCTTATAGGGCCCAATGGTAGACTGACTGACCATTCTGTTCTGAACTGCCACCCTAAGATGGCTTCCCATTATATACCTACTGTATAAGTGCTCCCTCTAACGGCTTCCTCCACCCACACCCACTACTGGTTCCCCCTACCTTTGGGTTCCCCCCACTCCAGCCAGGGACAGGGCTCAGCAGCTGCACTCTGCATGTTGGATGCAGGTGTTTTGGGGGGTTCTGTGCAGCACTCCCATCTTACCTGAGTGAAGGGAGACACCACACCTCTGGGTGAGGTGCAGTACCACTGTGGCGACTGAACACTCAGGGGCGCCACATTCCCCCCCCTGGTAAAACACAGCACGTCCGCGGGCTGGAACAGAGCAAAACCAGGCATAACTGACATGCAAAATTTTTAAGATGCATCAGCATATTTGACCATAAAACAACATTTCTTCCCTTTATGGGAGGCATATTTCTTTTAACGTTACTGGTTACATTATAAAACATCATAAGAGTATTGTCATATAAAACAATTTTCAAGACAGTTCCAGCACCAGGGTGCAACAGTAGCAGCATGAGGGACCCGTCCACAAACCCTCAACGTAGGCCCTGGGCATGGCTGCAGGGCATAGACGATCCAATCCTGGACCTCGTCTTCCGCCACGCCAAACGGGTTTTTGTTCTGAGGTATATTTGTAATTATAAAACCAATAGGATGCACTTTAAGAAGTGCTAAACTATGTACAATGTCAACGTCCGGCTTCTCACAGTCCTCAGCCTGTCAGTCTCTGTACCCTGATGGGTAACTGGGTAGCAAACATGAAGTCAACTGCACCCTTCCGGGCAACTTATGTACAGTCCAGTTAACTAAAACAGTTTAACAGTGGGGCCCCCTCCGGGGGAACCCCTGGTTTCTGCAGGCTGACCCAGCCTGGTCATCAGCCTCAGGCTGCAGGGGGACCAGGGATGGAGCAGCGCCAGCCGCATTTGGGACAGGGACATCACTCCGACCTGCTCCCGCGACTGCGTCAGCTCGGCCTTACACCTCCCGGTCTTTACGCAGCTTCTCTCCACCGCCTCTCCTCTTTCGGGGGCGGTCCCATGGCACTTTGCTGTCGGTCACTCCCTGTGTCGGCCTCCCCGCTTTGACGGACACATCTGTAGCACCCTGAGGATTCGGCTGCTACAGGGGTATTGCACCTCAACCCAGAGGTGTGATATTCCACTCCCGGGTAAGGATGGAGTGTGGATCTGAGCTCGGTAGGCTGCATGCACTACATACATCCCATTTCCGAGGAGCAGGCCGACGGTACTCCCACTTAGAAATGTGCAGGTACGACCGAGTCTGTTCCTGGCTGGAGTGGGAGGGGGGTGGTACATCCCAAGTAGTGTAGGGGCAGATAGGGGGAGCAGCCTGGGTAAAGATAGGAGCTCATTGGGTGCTGGTCACCTGAGCTCACACATAGAGGGTGTATATAAGGTGGGCACCATCAAAGAACAGGGTCAGTCAGTCAGTCTTTGCAGAGGAGGAGAGCAGAGAGCAGAGAAGTCCCAGAGAGAGAGAGAGGAGAAAGCCAGAAAGACCCAGAGGGGGAAACAGAAAAGGAACTCTGAGAACCCAAAGTCCATCAGCGGGTGAAGAGTTGGCATCAGGGTACCGGAACCCAAGCTGGTGGGGGCAAAAACAGACCCTAGCCAGAGACCGGAGGCCGTGGGCAGCGTCTGCCACGGCCACCCACCACATCCACCTCGAAGGCATACCACGTGGAGGGTCAGGGGACCCAAGGCCAAGGGTCTCCCAACAGAAGGCCCGAGGGAGCTGGACCTGGGTGGATCACTAGTGGGGACGGCCAGAGAAAGGACAGAAGGAGAGCTCAGGGTCACGCTCCGGACTCGCTTGGGGGTTGGCTGGATCCAGGACCTGGTGGATGCAGCACGGCTCGGGAGGTCACTTGAAGCTGGAGTGACCGGAACATCAGCAGTGAGTAAATACCCTAAACTGCACAACCCGACTCTGTCTTCCTTTAACATCTATGCTGCACCACCACAACCCCCATCCTCTGCACCTGACCCCCTGAGGCTATACCCCACCCGTTGGGGGTTATACCATCAAAAGCTGCACCTACACCATCAGCCTCAGCGGACCCTGCTGCAGCGGCGGCCATAGTGACCGCAATACAACGGGTGGCGTAGTCGACAATAAAGAACTTAATAACATCTGTAGGACTGCCACATACAACTGAGTTTGACACCCTGGGCACGGACCGGGTCACAGCCACTCGGAAGACTACAACTCCCATCTGATCCGGCTCCGGATATTCCCCCTAAAGAATATGGCCCAGGGGGCGCGTCACATCTATGCGGACAGTTACTGTTGCAAGGGGCAGGGCCTGCTTTTGGAGCCATTCTGGGACCCGGCCCACGACGGGAGGTTCCATTCTGTTGTTCTTTAGCACGCACATAATGGCGCCCGTTCTTCTGGGGCGGGCGCCACATTCAAGGCAGAAAACACTTCTTTAGGCGCACATTACCCGCAGATGGCAGGCTGGTCACGTATCCTGTTCGTGACGCCAAGTGGTGACTCGCTGCCCCCTGGGCCGCGGGGCACACGGCAGCCGGGCCGTATGGCTGCTTTGGGGAATATCACGGTGGCTGGCCCGGGGCGGTCAGTGCAAAAGGGATTATTTATAGGATTTGTCGTGAAGCCACCTGTGGTGTCTGGTGAGGATCACCAGCGCTGCAACAGTCCTCTGAGGCAGATGTTAGGGCAGCTAGAGATGGAACGGCTCCCCACAGGTGGAGCGGGCCTCAGGGCAGTGTAAATAGATGGAGGGTGCGCTGGGCGTTGTAGTGCAGGGAGGGAAATGGCACCAGTGAAGGAATAGACGGAGGCAACTCAGTGCAGTCGTCCAAGATTTTAATACACAGTTCTTCAGGAAACACAAAAGTGCAAGTTACAGGTGAAGGCCTCCCACGTTGCGCCGTGTTCACCCTGGCAGGGGTTCAATCCTTCCTCAGGAAGTTTAGGAATGCTTGGCAGAACCCCACTTTCTCGTGTTCCTACTTTGACCGTCTTCACACTAGGTCCTTCTCCCTGCTGCCCTGCGCTGCCCACTCTCAATCCCGCTCGGGTATGCTGAAGTCCTTCCTGTACGTCGGATCCGGGACCAACCTGACCCCCTGGAGATTAGAATGGGGCAACCGATCCCTCTGTCTTCTGACAGATGCGGGGCGTATGGGTGCTGTCCTGCACGCGCCGTACCCCTGGGATCCCTTCTTAGAATGGAGCCTACTCCCTTCTCCCCTCCGGGGCCTCTATCCCGGGCCCTTCTTGTGGAGCAGAGCTCCTGCTGAGCCTCTGCTCCCAGACAGTCCTCACTGACCGTCTGTACTGTACTGACTGACCATTCTGTTCTGCCACCCTAAGAATGCTTCCCATTATATACCTACTGTGTGCTCCTTCTAACTGCTTCCTCCACCCACACCCACTACTGGTTCCCCCTACCTTTGGGTTTCCCCCACTCCAGCCAGGGACAGGGCTCAGCAGCTGCGCTCTGCATGTTGCCCTTCCAGCCGGTCTGAAGCAGTGTAATGTTGGATGCAGGTGTTTTGGGGGGTTCTCTGCAGCACTCCCATCTTACCTGAGTGAAGGGAGACACCACACCTCTGGGTGAGGTGCAGTACCTCTGTGGCGACTGAACCCTCAGGGGCGCCACATGCCCACGATGCAGAAATGCTCCGGATTTTTCCTGAGTGTTTCTGCATCTCCCTGGCAGAAAAAACGCATGCAGATTTTACATGCGTTTTTCCTGCCAGGGACAAACGTAAGTGAAGCATTTTTCACATGCATGTCCGCATGCGGGTGTCAACCGCTTTCCAAGCGATTTTAGCATCACTTGGAAAGTGCTTGATAACTTGGTCACACTATATAAATCCTTGCAACCGGCATGTATTTATATAGTGTGAACAAGTTAATAGTAGAAAAAAAGAATAAAAATGGTAAAAAAAAACAAAATAGAATTAGACTTACCGGTAATTCTGTTTCTAAGACCCTCCACGACAGCACACCTGGAGGTAGCCTCCCCATCCTAATTAGGGACAGGAAAACAAGATGTTAAATAGCCCCTCCCTGCTACAATCCCCAGTGTTTTCAAAGGACCACACAGTATGAATGCTCTAAATATTTATTAACACTAAGGATTTTTCCAATCAAAGAAATGGAGGGAACTACCCATGCTGTTGTGGAGGGTCTTAGAAACCGAATTACTGGTAAGTCTAATTCTATTTTCTCCAATCCCCTCCATGACAGCACACCTGGAGTAATACCAAAGAATGAATTTTAGGGAGCGACAACAGCCTGAAGGACTTTCCTTCCAAATGCTAAGTCTCTATTAGATATTACATCTAGTCTATAATGTTTAGCAAAGGTATGGACAGACGACCATGTAGCTGCCCTGCAAATCTGCTCAATGGATGCACTAGCTTTTTCCGCCCAGGAGACCCACATAGCTCTAGTAGAAAGAGCTTTCAAAGATTTCAGAGGAGGCAAATCTTGAACTATGTATGTTTCACAAATTGCTTTCTTAATCCAATTTGCTAGCATATTTTTGCAATTTTCTTTCCTTTATTGGGCCTTCCATATTGGACAAATAGGTTCTGATCCTTCCTCCAGGTTTCAGTCTGCCTCAAATAGCGGATTATAGTCCTTCTTACATCCAACGCGTGGAATTCTTCTTCCTTGCTATTTGATGGATTTTGACAGAATGACGGAAGAATTATTGGCTGAGACATATGAAAATTAGACGACACTTTAGGTAGAAAAGAAGGATCCAACTGGAGGATGATCCTGTCCTCCAAAATACGACAATAAGTCTCTCTGATAGACAGGGCTTGGATTTCACTCACTCTTCTGGCTGTAGTCAGAGCTATAAGCAATGCCGCTTTCCAAGACAATTTGTCTATGTGTGCCTCGGCTATTGGCTCGAAAGGATGCATAGTTAGACCTCTAAGAACTACGTTGAGATCCCAAGGTGGAACTATTTTAGCTCTTGTTGGATTAATCCAAGAAGCAGCTATCATGAACCTCTTAATCCATCTGTTTTGGGCCAAATCAGCATCAAAATAGGAACTTAAAGGCGAGACTTGGACCTTCAGCGTGCTTGGTCTTAATCCTTTAGACAGACCGTTCTGTAGGAAATCCAAGATTCTGGCCACGTCAGGCCGAAAGGGATCTAATGGACGAGGCTCATACCATAGCTTGAAAGCTTTCTAGATTTTTCCATAGATGGAAATTGTGACTGGTTTTCTGCTTTTCTGCAGTGTATGTGACTCGCCCCCAGGGGTGTCGCGGGGCACCCGGCAGCCGGGCCTAAGACTGCCTGCGGGGATTATCGCGGTGGCTGGCCCAGGGCGGTCAGTGCCAAAAGGAATTATTTGTAGGGAATTTGTTGTGACGCCACCTGTGGTGTCTGGTGAGGATCACCAGCGCTGCAACAGTCCTCTGAGGCAGATGTCAGGACAGCTTGAGATGGAACGGCTCCCCACAGGTGGAGCAGGCCTCAGGGCAGTATAAATGATGCAGGTTGCGCTGAGCATTGTGGTGCAGGGAAAGCGATGGCACAGCAGGAGTAACGGACAGAGACAGGGGATTTGCTTCATTTCCTTTACTGGTACAGCTGTTAGGTACGGTCCAGGGTACTCCAGATGAAGGGCGCACTTTTGGACTTCTCCCCAGGGAGCAGGTATAGGGCCTCCTGATCCGTGTCTGTCCCTATGCATGCTCCTGGCCAGCCTGCAACTGGGCCTAGCTTATGTGTCCTGCTTTTACTTCACCAGATGCTCAGAAATAGGACCTCTGGTTGGTAACCACTTTCCCTGGACGTCGGGGCCTTCGTGGTTCCTGATCCTGTGTGTGTCTAGCCTTCAGGTTTGTCAGGGACTTGTAGTCCTCCTGGGATTCCGGTTATCCCCACTGGGTGTAAAGGGTCCCTGTAGGCGCGGATCCGGTGTCCGGTAGATATAATGGGGTGAGCTTATTGTGCTCCTCTGCCCCCTTGGTTTCACTCCCCTTTTTCTCCTTGCCGTCGGCCACACTCGGGGCCCTCACTACTAGGCAGCTGACGTGCTGCGTCTTCACCGCTATCTGAGTGTCGGCACGCTCTCAGGCTCTCTCTCAGCCTGCCTGCTCTGCTCTGACTCTGAGCACTCACTAATCAACTGAGCTGCCTGGCTCCACCTTCCCTATATATATCCCTATCTGGGCTCCCTCTGCTGGTATGAGTTGGAAGGTAGAGGTGTTTGTATCTAGTGAGGGCCTCTTGTGGAGAAATCCATCCATGCACCCTTCTGGGTTCTGTGGCACCAATGCACAGCAGGGCGCCACATTTGGATCACCTGTACTGAGAAGCCTCTGGCTTTTCAGAGGGTGGTCTCAGAAGCCAAGCTGCTAGAGCCAAATTCTGAGGGGCCGGATGGAAAATCTGGCCCTAATGCAGCAGATCGTGGATTCGAGGAAGCATCAATGGATCATCCATTCTTAGACTGCTCAATGTTCCGAACCATGCTCTTTTTGGCCACATTGGAGCTATTAGGATAGTCTTGAGCCCTTCCGACCTGATTTTTTGTAAAGTCCTTGGTATTAACAGAATCAGGGGAAAAGCATTAGCGAGCCCAACTTTCCAAGGGTGAGCGAATGCATCTATCCCTGTTGCTGAATCCTCGGGTTTCAAAGAGAAAAAGGCTCTTACTTTTGCGTTTTCCTGGTTCGCAAACAGGTCCACATCTGGGTATTCCCACTTTTGAACAATCATCTGAAATATCTTCGAGTTCATGCTCCACTCCCCTGGATGAATGTATTTTCTGCTCAGAAGATCTGCATGATAGTTGTCGGAGCCCCTCAGATGCAGAGCCGATAAGGATAGTAGATTATGCTCCGCCCAGTGGAAGATCCTTTCGGAGATCATCTGTAACCTCCTGTTTCTTGTACTTCCCTGATGTCTCAAGTGGGCTATAGTTGTCATATTGTCCGAGTAGACTCTGACATTCGACCCCTGAAGCACAGTAGTGGCTGCCCATAGGGTTTCTTCCACCACTTTCATTTCTTTTAAGTTTGAGTACTGCTCTGCTATTTCTTGCGACCAGACCCCTTGGAAGGCCACGTGGGAGACTACTGCTCCCCATCCTCTTTTGCTTGGTCTGTTTTCACGGATAACAAGGGAAGTTGAATCCATGCTGAACTTTTCTCCAGATTTCCTGGACAGAGCCACCAATTTAAAGATGCTTTCACCTTCTCTGGCAGATGAATTCTGTTGGAGAGGGAACTTGGAGATCTGTCCCAACAGGAAAGGATGTAGTTTTGAAGGACCCTTGAATGCGCTTGAGCCCAAGGTACCGCCTAAATAAATGAGGTCATGGACCCGAGGACGGACATGGCGAATCTTAATGACACTCCTCTCTGGTTCTTTAGTGAATAAACTTTCGACCTCAACTGAATCTGCTTCTCTTTTGGCAGAAAAGAGGCTTGTTGCTGAGAATCCAGGAGAATTCCCAAGGAGGTCTTCCTGGTGGAGGGAATCAGATCTGACTTTTGGTAGTTTATCAACCATCCCAAGGATTCCAGGATCTGGAGGGTCATCTGGAGGTCTCTTTCCAAACTTGAAACCGAGGGAACCATCACCAAAAAATTGTCTAAATATGGGACGATGCAGATATTCAGTTTCCTTAGATAAACCTACTACCTCTGCCATGATCTTTGCAAACAGGCGGGGTGCTGACGAAATGCCGAAGGGGAGTACATTGAATTGAAAATGAAGTACCTCTCGGTTCTGAGTTACAGCAAATCTGAGAAATTTTCTGTAATCCGGATGAATTGGCACGTGGTAGTAAGCCTCTGGCTGGTCTACTGTTGCCACGACAAATCCTTTTCCAATCAATAAGCTGCCATTGAGGAAGGAAGCTCGCAATTCTGCCTCCTACCTTCTTGGCGTCATTGCCTGCCCTGCCTAGAACCTTGAAAGATATTCCTACCTCTTCCCCCTTTTGTGTAACTCCAGCGACCAGTTTTACCCTTGCCTCTGTACTGAAATGCTTGCTGCTGTTGTTGTTGAGGGAGAAGAAATGGTCTCTTTCTGAAACTTTTTGGATTCTTTGGCTCTGGCAGAGACTTCTTCTTGTCGGATGCTTTCTCCAACAACTCGTCTAGCACCGCCCCAAACATATACTCTCCTTTAAATGGAATGGAACAAAGCTTAGATTTTGATGCGTTGTCCCCACTCCACATCTTCAACCACAGAGCTCTTCTCATAGAATTTGATAATGCTGCCGATCTTGCCGCAATCTTGACCGACTCCGCCAAGGCATCCGCTAGGAATCCAGTGGCCTTCTGCAGAAAAGGAAGAGATGCTAGGAGGTCCTCTTGAGTGGTACCTTTCCAGAGATGTTCCTCTAGTTGTTGGAGCCAGAGGAACATGGAACGAGCTACACAAGTTGAAGCGATATTAGTCTTCAGTGAAGCCGCCGATGTTTCCCATGCCTTCCTTAGAAGGCTGTCCATCTTCCTATCCATAGGATATTTGAGCTGTGACGAGTCTTCAAAGGGAAGGGTTGTTTTCTTCGCAACCCTTGCCACCTGTACATCAACCTTCGGGACTTCCATCCATAGCTTAGCCGCCTTTTCATCTAGAGGGAATCTATCCTTCATTTCTCCTGCCATACTAAGCATTTTCTCAGGTGACTCCCATTCATCCAAAATAAGACTCCAAATGTTGTCATGCACAGGGAACACTACCTTCTTCTTGGATTTCAGACCGCCAAACATTTCATCCTGAACTGTACGGGTTTCCTTCTCCTCTTCCACCTGCATCGTGTCTCTCACCTGTGACAACAATTCCTCCATATTCTCAGACGAAAAGTAATATTTCCTATCTTCCTCATGATCTTCACTTAGGACCCCTTCTTCCGGTTCCTCCATAGACCCTAATTCTGAATCAGAGGCTCCCTAACCGTATATTTTCTCCTTTTGGGGGGAGATGGACCTTCAGCTCTGGCTTGTGAGAAGGAGGCTAGGGAAGATTGTATTTCCTGCCGAACCATTCCCCTGACTTCTTCCATAAGGGAAGGCTGTTCTTCCTTCACAATGTTGTCAGTGCATTTCCAGCATAGGGGTTTCTTATGCCCTGAAGCCAGCTTTTTTATACAGATGGCACATTTGCAATCTGTAGTGCTTTCTCCCACTGTCGATGCCGGATCCTTGTCTCCCTAAATTAAAAATAAAAAAAGGGGAGATTTAAAATATATTTAGGATCCTGCTCAAAAGAGAGTGGGGAATAACCTAGGACCTAGTACTTACTGGGGCCGGGTTAGCGCTGGGCTCTGCAGACGCAGGCTTTGGAACAGCACCCTCCATAGTAGCAGAATATTCTGTCCTACCTTAATGGAGTCTTCTCATCTGGGTCTTTTATAGGGGAGACCGAGATCCAGTGCCAAATTTTCACCTATCTGGTGAAGGATCCTCATTTTCAGGGCAAACCGCGGCTTCTCCTTTTGAATTTCCCGCCGCGGCCCCATGCGTTCCACGGTGGAACGCACCAGAAGTGACGTCCCGCTGGCCAAAAGCCTGACTTCCGGCACGCCGCCATGGAGGACAGAGGAGACTCCGGCCGGGGAGCTACAGGAGGCCCCCAGCCCCCAAAACCCTACTCGGCTTTACACGCAGGCGAGTGTGTGTGTGGGGGGTCCCGCTCTCAAGGAGACACGGGAGCTGCAAAGGAAGGAAGGTCGGAGGCGATCGCTCCCTGCAGCCCGGCAGGTAAATTTAATAGGGCCCTGCTTGCCGGCTGCAGGCACCCCAGGTAACCTCTTCATCCCATAGGGACAGGAAAACACTGGGGATTGTAGCGGGAAGGGGCTATTTAACCTCTTGTTTTCCTGTCCCTAATTAGGATGGGGAGGCTACCTCCAGGTGTGCTATCATGGAGGGGATTGGAGAAAATAACATTATACTTACCTTCTGATGGCCCCCGGTCTTTTCTCCACTGCGTCCGGTCTCTTGTACGGCTCGCGGTGGTGTGAAAGGACCTTCCATGACATCATTTAGTTATGTGACAGGTCACGCGACCGCCGTGACCAGTTGAACATCCGCAACAAGACCACAGAGAAACAAATCAAGAAGAAACGTCACACTCACCGGAGTGTTGATCAGGTTCAGGAGATACTTTTTTCCCTCGTAAGTGTAAAACAGAGACGCAGTCAGGGCCTTCACCGTATTCCTGCGCTCCCTCTCTACCTGCAGCTTGTCCAGAACTTGCTTATTGGAGGAGGCTTCTGGCATACAACCTGAGGGAAGGAGCGAGACACCAGAATCCACACTGTTAGATCGTAGTGGCAGTGTCTCCCTCCATACTAGTCTGTCAATGGTAGCTTGTTTCTGTGTTTTATATATGTATTTTAGGTGTGTAAACCCTCTTCATGTGTACAGCAGCCTGGAATGAACGCTGCTTAAAAAATAAATAATAGAGTAAGGCCTCATTCAGACTTTCATCAGCTTTGTTTTGCATCCGAGAAGCTCTAAACTTTGATTTGGATCAAAGTCCGACAGGTCAACGTGTTTCGGTGAAAAATACGCGGTCCACAGAAATATGTGAACAGCCCTAGACTATAATAGATATGAGCTCTGTGAAAAACATGGATCGAGCTCGTCCGAAATCCAACATTTCATTCTATAAATCTACATAAATTAAGTAACGTGCCAAATTGCTTTTTTTTTGGTTTATGTTTTGTTTATGTACGGAGGGAAAGTTCCCAGTGCTAGTGTCTAGCTCACTGATTTTCCTTGCTTGGTGCCTGACGTCCCAAAAAACTGACAGTGAGCTATCAATCAAGATAAAGAGGCTGGTGCTGGGCAGGGAAGCAACCTTGGAAGGCTGAGGCTTGGTTAGTGCTCCGTTACACCCAGAGCACTCAGAAATGCAGCAACAGATAAAAGATATAGAGGTGTCTATGGATTTATCTTTCCAAATCCTGCATGGTCATGAATGGGAATTGAAGGGAGGGGTATATCTGATGGATTCCCTTAAATTGTTAATTGGCAATTGCAGTTCACATAGTTGCATATTACTTAATCATTAGAGCTACAAAAAATTGCACTTCAAGCACCAGTAAAACAGAGGCCAAAAAAGATTCCTTAGAGGCATCTGGTCACTATTAGTGATGATCGAGCGTGTTCTATCAACCCCTTCGGCGAGCACGCTCAGGTGCTCGCCGAGTATTTTGGCATGCTCGGCATTTCTTTTAAGGTCGCCGTGCCTGCAAGTGTCACGGCTGTTAGCGTGCTCGCTGAATGGGTTCATAGAACACGCTCGATCATCATTAGTCACTATACATTAGTATACAATAAAAAAACACATATCACATAGTGAATAACACAGACACTATTCAATACAGCAGGGTTGAGGTGTACTTTGTGGGACAAAATTACAGCATTTTTGAAAGACGCCATTCACTTTACTGTGCAACATATAGAAAAAAAAGGGCAATGAATTCCAAATAAAGTGAAATGGTGCAGAAGAAAACGAAAACATTTTACTGCTTTTAAAAAATTCTAAACTTTGCAAACAAATTGTTTGGCTTGTGTTTCAATTTTCTAAGACCGTTTTTAATACCATTTTGGGGTACAACTTTTTGATTGCTCCATCAAATGTATAGTCGTAAGTTACTTACCGGTAATGGGATTTTTCAGAGACAGCACCACGAGAGAGGGGATCCGCCCACCAAGGAGAGGAAACCTACAGGCTTAAAAGGGCGCCACCTCTCTCCCGCCTCAGTTGGGATTACAGAGCATTGAGAGGACTGCCAGGTTAATAAACACAGCAAACAATCACAAAATTGCCATACCAGACGACACCTATTGAGTGTGATATTATAATTAATAAAAGGGGAGTGTTCCCACAAACGTGAAAGGAGGAAATATAAGGGTGCTGTCATGGTCTCCGAAAAATTCCATTACCGGTATGTAATTTAAGATTTTATCGGTCGACCATGACAGCACCACGAGAGAATTACAGAGATGAAGTAATCTATTGAAGGACCACAGCCTGGAACACTCTTCTCCCAAAGGTGAGGTCAGCCGATACACCCATATCTAACCTATCGTGTCTATGGAATGTAGAGGGACAGGACCAGGTAGCAGCCTTACATATGTCTTCTATCAAGACACCTGTCTTCTCTGCCCAGGAGGGGTGGGGTGGGATGAGCCTTCAGCCCTTCTGGCACTTCCTCGCCGCTAGATGTACAGACCAAAAGTTTGGACACATCTTCTCATTTAAAGATTCTTCTGTATTTTCATGACTATGAAAATTGTACATTCACACTGAAGACATCAAAACTATGAATTAACACATGTGGAATTATATACTTAACAAAAAAGTGTGAAACAACTGAAAATATGTCTTATATTCTAGGTTCTTCAAAGTAGCCACCTTTTGCTTTGATGACTGCTTTGCACACTCTTAGCATTCTCTTGATGAGCTTCAAGAGGTAGTCACCGGAAATTGTTTTCACTTCACAGGTATGCCTTGTCAGGTTTAATAAGTGGGATTTCTTGCCTTATAAATGGGGTTGGGACCATCAGTTGTGTTGTGCAGAAGTCTGGTGGATACACAGCTGATAGTCCTACTGAACAGACTGTTAGAATTTGTATTATGGCAAGAAAAAAGCAGCTAAGTAAAGAAAAACGAGTGGCCATCATTACTTTAAGAAATGAAGGTCAGTCAGTCCGAAAAATTGGGAAAACTTTGAAAGTGTCCCCAAGTGCAGTTGCAAAAACCATCAAGCGCTACAAAGAAACTGGCTCACATGAGGACCGCCCCAGGAAAGGAAGACCAAGAGTCACCTCTGCTTCTGAGGATAAGTTTATCCGAGTCACCAGCTTCAGAAATCGCAGTTTAACAGCAGCTCAGATTAGAGACCAGTTCAATGCCACACAGAGTTCTAGCAGCAGACACATCTCTTCAACAACTGTTAAGAGGAGACTTTGTGCAGCAGGCCTTCATGGTAAAATAGCTGCTAGGAAACCACTGCTAAGGACGGGCAACAAGCAGAAGAGACTTGTTTGGGCTAAAGAACACAAGGAATGGACATTAGACCAGTGGAAATCTGTGCTTTGGTCTGATGAGTCCAAATTTGAGATCTTTGGTTCCAACCACCGTGTCTTTGTGCGATGCAGAAAAGGTGAACGGATGGACTCTACATGCCTGGTTCCCACCGTGAAGCATGGAGGAGGAGGTGTGATGGTGTGGGGGTGCTTTGCTGGTGACACGGTTGGGGATTTATTCAAAATTGAAGGCATACTGAACCAGCATGGCTACCACAGCATCTTGCAGCGGCATGCTATTCCATCTGGTTTGCGTTTAGTTGGACCATCATTTATTTTTCAACAGGACAATGACCCCAAACACACCTCCAGGCTGTGTAAGGGCTATTTGACCAAGAAGGAGAGTGATGGGGTGCTACGCCAGATAACCTGGCCTTCACAGTCACCAGACCTGAACCCAGTTGTTTCACACTTTTTTGTTAAATATATAATTCCACATGTGTTAATTCATAGTTTTGATGCCTTCAGTGTGAATGTACAATTTCCATAGTCAAGAAAATACAGAAAAATCTTTAAATGCGAAGGTGTGTCCAAACTTTTGGTCTATACTGTATATGATAGAGAAATGGCCTCCTAATTCCATCTAGCTATGGTGGACTTCGTGACCTTAGACCGTTCCTAGCCCCTTGGTAGGATATAAACAACGAGTTATCTTTCCTAAAGCTTTTGGTAACTGAATGGTACCTAACCACACATCTCCTCACTTCTAACGTATGTAACTCCACCTCTTTCTGGTTACTAGGATGTGGACAAAAGGAGGGTAGGAGGACTTCCTGAAGTCTGTGGAAACGAGTAGCTACCTTAGGGAGAGAGAGTGATTTTTAGACCAGATCCTGCCTATCATCCAGAATTTGAGTAAACGGCGAGGCCATTGACAGGGTCTGGATGTCACTAATGCTCCTGGCCGAGGTTAAAGATATTAAAGCGGTCTTAAGAGAGAGGGATTTAAGGGTTGCTGACTATTAGCTCAAACGGCGAGCTAGTCAAGGCCTTTAGAACCAAATTTAAATCCCAGGGAACCAAGCTGCTTTTAATAATGAGTCTAGATCTAAAAGCTGCCTTAATGAACCGAGAAACCCAGTAGCTACAAGCTACATCACAGCTATATAGGGCACCCAAGGCAGAAATCTGTACTTTAAGGGTGCTGGTGGATAACCCTAGTTCAAGACCTTTTTGTAAAAACTCCAAAGATTTGTCCTATTGGCACCCCTTCCCCATCAACCCCAGAACCAGAGAAAGACAAAAACTTTCTCCAACTTGTGGCATAAATCTGGGTTGTAACAGGTTTTCTGCTGTGCAGGATGGTTACTAGACCTTTGGAAAAACCTTTCTGATTTGGCAGTGTCCTTTCAAGTTCCACACCGTCAAGTGGAGGCCAGTTGCTTGAGGATGGAATATCGGACCCCGGAGAAGGAGATATGGAATCTCTGGAAGAACCCAAGGATCAGAGATGGACATGTTCCTCAGGCATGAGAACCAGGGCCTCCTGGGCCAAAAGGGTGCGATCAGCAGAACCCTGGCCTTCTCCTCCCTGATCTTTCTTATTACCATGAGAAGAACAGCCAACCAGGGGGGGAGGAGTCATACGCCAGGCTGAAATACCAACGTATCAGGAAAGCGTCCACAGCTAGAGGATTTAGGGAACACAAGATCTTTGTCTTCCGATTTAGTTTTGTGGCAAATGGATCTACCTGACCGGAGGCCCCCCCATCTTCGGCTATTTGGGTAAAAATTCCTTGATTTAGTTCCC
The DNA here is from genome assembly GCF_046119375.1 of Phyllobates terribilis. Classification (NCBI taxonomy): domain Eukaryota; kingdom Metazoa; phylum Chordata; class Amphibia; order Anura; family Dendrobatidae; genus Phyllobates; species Phyllobates terribilis. The sequence goes on along the minus strand of NW_027363445.1, from coordinate 689,637 downwards.
ATTCCCCTTGCATCAGAGGATAGCAGCTTAGGAAATCTGCTCTCATGTTTTCTTTTTCCATTATATGGAGGGCCATCAGGGAAAGGAGGTGACTTTCTGTAATCTGGAAGAGATGATCTGTCACTCTCATCAGCGATCTTGACCATGTATCCCCCTGGTGGTTCACATATGCTACCGCAACTAGATTATCCAAGAGGATCTTTACATTCTGGCCCTGAAGGAAAGGTAAGAAATTATTCATCGCCTTGTCTACCGCCAGAAGTTCTTTTGAATTGGAGGAGAGACCCTTTTCAATATCTGACCAGGTCCCCTGGGCTACCATATTTCCCAGATGGGCTCCCCACCCTCTCGGACTCGCATCTGTGGTAATTGTTCTAGTGACCCTAAGTACCCAGGGAACCCCTCGAGATAGGTTAGGCTCATCCTGCCACCACTATAAAGATTTTACTGACCGGGGTGATAAGGACATCTTCCAAGTGCCCCTTAAGAGAAACTTCATTATGTAGCACATCCCACTGTAGAACTGTGGCGCCCCTGAAGGTTCGACCGCCACAGGGATGCTGCACTTCTGTAATGGAGTGTAGTGTTCCTCCTCCGAGGTAAGAACAGCGTGATGGTCGGGACCCAACCTTTGCATCCAACACCACATTTCTCCACCAGGGGGGCTAGTATGCACCAGGTGCTGCCCTCCTGGTTACAGGGAGACTGGGGAACCAAGAGTGAGGGGAACCAGTTAGTGGGTGAGGGTTGAGGACTTACAATTTAGTGACACTTTAAATTTCATATTTAATAAAAAGCCATCTTTGGTTTTGGTCTTTGTGCTGTTAATTACTGTGAGGTATTGTGATCTCCCACCCTGAACGTGGATCCTGTGTGGACCTGCAGTGGATGGAGACACAGCCCTGATACCCCAGCCTTGAGACGGGGGGCAGGTTGCAGACGAGGAATGTCTCAACCCGGTCAAGGACCACGACCAAGAAGGCCCGGAGCTTAAGAGTGTAGCTCCACAGCTAATGGATCCCGGGGAGGATGCAGACGGAGCAGTGTACGCCACCTGTCCTCACCATCTGATATATTCAGAGGGAGTCCGGCTGCAAGAGGGGTACCAGCCCCGACACCCGACCTTGCTTCTCCATGTCCTGGTTGGTAAAGCCTGGTAGGCCCAGAGGATCCCATCGGGTATCGGAAGGAGCGGAGCTGCCACCCGTGCCCTTGTTCTGAGAGGAGTTCAAAGGGAGACCCGGCCTATCTACACACACAGACAGGAGAGGATACGGTCTGTAGTTCAGGAACACTCTGGTGCGGGGTCCCGATTGAATGCTGGACTTGCTCGGAGGTTGTTGGACCCCCATCCCTGGTGACTGCAGGACTCCGTGGGGATCAGGGAGTCGCCTTCCTTCTGCCATCTCTAATGTGAGTAAAGCCTTGGAAGTTCACCCCTATGGCCTCCGGACTGTTTATTCTGCACTACACCGCGCGACGTGGCATCCGTTCTTCCTCCACTACTACCCCCTCCATCCTTCCTGTCCCTCTGCCCTGAGGCCTTGCTCCGCCTGTGGGGAGTAGTAATAACTCTGGCCGCCGTAACACTATGCCTCAGCGGACTGCAGCGGCGCTGGTGGCCTTCACCAGGTGCCACAGGTGGCGTAGTCGTAAATCAGCCACTCAACCCGGATAAGCCCACACCATCTCTTTTAATGTGACGGCCCTGAGCACGGGTCGGGTCCGGGCCACGGCTGCACCCCATCTCTCCATCACAGGACCCGACTCCGAGTCCCCCATCTCCCAGGGTAAAGAAAAGGGCTTTTTCGAGTAAGAGACGTCACGCTATCACTTGTGGGGGGTTTCTGCTGTTTTCGCATGTCAGGGGCTCTCCAAATGTGATATGGCATCCACTTTTTTCATATGGCATTTTGTTTTCATAATGGCATTACGGCATTCATTTTAATATGGTGATATGGCATTCAGTCTTTTTTGCGTTCAAAAAGTCGAAACGGTGCTCCTTCCCTTCCGAGCCCTGTCATGTGCCCAAACAATAGTTTTCCCCCACATATGGGGTATCAACATGCTCAGTAGAAATTACACAACAAATTTTGTGGTTCATTTTATCTTGTTACCCTTGTGAAAATAAAAAAATTGGGGCTATAGTAAAATTTTTGTGAAAAAAAGTAAAATGTTCATTTTTCTTTCCACATTGCTTTAGTTCCTTTTGGGTATTTTCTGTCATAAAGGCCCCTCAAAGTCACTTCAAATGTGATGTGGTCCCTAAAAAAATGGTTTTGTAAATTTTGTTGGAAAAATTAGAAATCGCTGGTCAACTTTTAAACCTTCTAACTTCCTAACAAAAAAAATGTTTTAAAAATTGTGCTGATGTAAAGTAAACATATGAGAAATGTTATTTATTAACTATTTTGTGTGACATAACTCTCTGGAATTAAAAGTTTGAAAATTGCAAAATTATCAAAATTTTCACCAAATTGTCGTATCAAAATTGGTTACCACTATCATGAAGTACAATATGTCACTAAACACAATCTCAGAATCAGTGGGATCCATTGTAAAATAAGAAGAAAATAATAAAATCCTTATACTCACATGTCCTATGTGTCCCTAGCTGTAATTCTCTGACCGCTGACGCTGAGGAGCCGAGGAGAATGAGCCGCTCCGGCGAGCGGGCCCCGAAGCTGAGCTCAGGAGCGGTGTCCTGTCACTCAGTGAGCGCAGCTCCGGGGCCACTATCCGGGGAACACTTAGGACCATAGGCAGATTATAATGAGGGCAATCTGGGCTACCGCCCGGGGCCCCGGGGCTCCGGGGAGCCCCGGGGGGTCCATGGCCAAGCTTAAAGGATCCCTCACTTTACACACTTAACATCTTTTATCCATTGTTAAAAAGCGTCATAGATTTCAAGCTTTTTTCATAGTGTTTTTCACCCTTGAATTTGTTCCAGAAAATGAAGTATTGCTCCTGGAAAATTAATGTAATTACACATGTGTTGGTATAGATATGTTTATTTCATTTGTATGTAATGGAACAACACAAAAAAACAAACAAAAAAGGCAAATTGGACATAATTTCACACAAAACTCTCAAAATGGGCCAAACCAAAATGTTGGCACTTTTCCAAAGTTGTAGGTAAACAACTTTGTTTCAAGCATATGATGCTCATTCAAACTCACCTGTGGCAAGTAACAGGTTTGAGCAATATGAAATCATACCTGAAACCAGATAAAAAGGTGAGAAATTTACATATTCTTTGCATTGTATGACTGTGTATGCCAAACTAAGCATGGAGAACACAAAGAGGAGAAGAGAACTGTCTGAGGAGTTGAGAACCAAAATTGTTGAAAAATATCAACAATCTCAAGGTTACAAATTAATCTCCAGAGATCTTGATGTTCCTTTGTCCATGGTGCGCAACATTATCAAGAAGTTTACAACCCATGGCACTGTAGCTAATCTCTCTGGATGTGGACAGCCGAGAAAAATTGATGAAAGGTTGCAACGCAGGATAGTCCAAATGGTGGATAAGCAACCCCAATCAAGTTCCAAAGATATTCAAGCTGTCCTGCATGCTCAGGGTGCATCAATGTCAGCGTGAACTATATGTAGTCTTTTGAATGAAATGAATCACCATGGCAGGAGACCCAGGAGGACCCCACTGCTGACATAGATACATAAAAAAGCTAGACTACAATTTACCAATATGTGCGTGAGTAAGCCTAAATCCTTTTGGGAAATCATCTTGTGGACAGATGAAACCAAGATAGAGCTTTTTGGTGAAGCACATCATTCTACTGTTTACCAAAAATGGAATGAGGACTGCAAAGAAAAGAACACAGTACCTACAGTCATATATGGTGGAGGTTCAAAGATGTTTTGGGGTTCTTTTGTTGCCTCTGGCACTCATTGCTTTGACTGCGTGCAAAGCATCATGAAATCTGAAGATTACCAAAGGATTTTGGGTCACAATGTAGTGTCTATTGTCAGAAAGCTGGGTTTGCGTCCTAGGTCATGGGACTTCGAGCAGGACAATTACCCCAAACATATTTCAAGAAGCACCAAGAAATGGATGGGAACAAAGTGCTGGAGAGTTCTGAAGTGGCAGCAATGAGTCCGGATCTAAATCCTTTTGAACACCTGTGGATTTAGATCCGGACTCATTGCTTAGTCCGGATCTAAATTGCTCTTAAAATTGCTCTTGGGAGGAGACACACTTCACATATGGGAGACCTGGGACAGTTTGCAAAAGAAGAGTGGTCTACATACTTTTATATATATATATATATATATATATATATATATACATATATATATATATATATATATATATATATATATATGTATAATACTTGACACCTAATGGGAGCCAAAGGCCAAAGAAGGGGGCATTGTCCTAAGTAGGGGCCACAGAGGGAGACATTATTTTAATTGGGGTCCAAGGAGGGGGACATTATTTTAAATGGGGGCCCCAAGAGGGGACATTATTGTAAATTTTGTCTAAAAAGGGGGGCATCATACCATGGGAGCAAAAGGGGAACATTATGATAAATGGTGGCCAAAGAAGGGGACTTTATTCTAAATGAGGACCAAAAAGAGAGACATTGTACTACAGGGGGCCAAAGAGAGTTATATATAATAATATTTTTTATTTAATTTCTATATTTAGTAGAGACATGTACAAACTGAATAAGACAATACAGATTATCACATAATTCATGACATACTAAGAGGAGTGAAGGCCCTGCTAACAAGCTTACAGTCTATGAAGATATAGGAGTGACACAAAAGATAAAAAGGTGCTTGTCATGTATGGTCCGGCCATGATTATTATAAACAGGGGAATTCAAATACCATTACATGAACCAGTCATCAGCCAGAATCTGTATAAGTACAGATACAAGGAGCTGTAGAGTGCATGGAGGCTGAGGATACAGATGAGTGAAGGGACCAGATTCTGGAGAAAATTAAGGAAGGGAGAACAGGGCATAGTTAGATTAACCATATTCTGTGGGATAGTGCATTCCAGAGAACTGCTGCAGCACAAGAGAAGTCCTGAAGATGGGGGTAGAAGGTTTTGATTACAGAGGATGCTAGTCTTAGGTAGATAGTTGATTTTACATTTCTGGATTCTGTAGATTTGTGATTTGTATTAAACAAAAAAAAAAAAACAACAACAACAATCCGAGGTGTCAGTATTCTTTAATGAGGACATAGCCCTCATGGTTTGTAATTCCAGTGTGTGATGATTAAATAAATGTTGTGATTAATGTGCAGTTTGGCCCACAAAATACAGATGGAATCATCAGGCATAGAGATAAACAGAATGTAAATAAAGACAATACAGCTGTCCTTACCTGCAGTTGAAAGGTTGTATTGTCTTTATTTACATTCTGTTTATTTCTATGCTTGGTGATACCATCTGTATTTTGTGGGCCATGATTGACTTTGCCCTATATTGACACTTGTCTACCACTTGTGGGCTTTATGGCTTCTCTCTATATGACCTATTGACATATTTATAGATATATACTTTCATGGCATTTTGACTACATTTATCTATGCTGGATACTTTAAGGTATGTACTTGTTATCCACTAATGCTTACTAGATGAATGAATTTTGGATACTGATCCTTTTACTTATTTATTTATTTAATTCTTCATGTATTTATCACTGGGTTCATTGATATGATCTCCTTTTGTAAGTCTTGTTAAACAGAATAAATGATTGACTACCCTTGTTACTAGCACTGCAGGCACCTTCATTGGTTCACTTCCCCTTTATGTGTGTTTTATAAATTTCTTTTAAAAATTCAATAAAAGTTCCAAATCTTTTTATCAAACTTGTGCATCTATACTTCTTTGACCTGATTGAGTGTTACTCCCATTCTAGTAGCCACAATAACAATGTACAACTGAAGCAATAAAAAAATGCCTTTATTAAAAATAAATATAAAAACATAACAAAAGTAATTTCTAAAAATACCCATTAAATACCATGGGAAACAATTGAACTCCACAACAATAAATAAAGCTCATAGGATATGATGAAGGAGTCTATATATCATCTGATGTCTATACACATAGTATAGCACCTGCAGTATACAGGATAATATATGACTGGTATATGGTATACAGTGATTACAGAAGTCAGATATCATATACAGGATAATATGTGACTGTTATCTATTGTATAATTCCCAAATTTAACAGAAAGGAAAAAGGGACAAATTATTTGGCTTGCATAGTAGCAGAGTGCTTTGTGGAAAATTAATGACCATGCCTCGAACCATTTATTTCTATACAGATAAATGTACAAGGATGACCTGCATCTTCTAAAGCAGCAGAAGCCAAGGCATCCCGAAACAACTGCTGGGGTATCGGCCTGGGGGACATCCGTATACATAGCTAGTGTGACTGTGGATTAATTGATCTGTGATATACTGCAGTAACTGCACCTTAATCACAACATTTATTTAATCATCACACACTGAAATTACAAACCATGAGGGCTATGTCCTCATTAAAGAATACTGACACCTCGGATTGTTGTTGTTTTTTTTTTTTGTTTAATACAAATCACAAATCTACAGAATCCAGAAATGTAAAATCAACTATCTACCTAAGACTAGCATCCTCTGTAATCAAAACCTTCTGCCCCCATCTTCAGGACTTCTCTTGTGCTGCAGCAGTTCTCTGGAATGCACTATCCCACAGAATATGGTTAATCTAACTATGCCCTGTTCTCCCTTCCTTAATTTTCTCCAGAATCTGGTCCCTTCACTCATCTGTATTCACAGCCTCCATGCACTCTACAGCTCCTTGTATCTGTACTTATACAGATTCTGGCTGATGACTGGTTCATGTAATGGTATTTGAATTCCCCTGTTTATAATAATCATGGCCGGACCATACATGACAAGCACCTTTTTATCTTTTGTGTCACTCCTATATCTTCATAGACTGTAAGCTTGTTAGCAGGGCCTTCACTCCTCTTAGTATGTCATGAATTATGTGATAATCTGTATTGTCTTATTCAGTTTGTACATGTCTCTACTAAATATAGAAATTAAATAAAAAATATTATTATATATAACTCTCTTTGGCCCCCTGTAGTACAATGTCTCTCTTTTTGGTCCTCATTTAGAATAAAGTCCCCTTCTTTGGCCACCATTTATCATAATGTTCCCCTTTTGCTCCCATGGTATGATGCCCCCCTTTTTAGACAAAATTTACAATAATGTCCCCTCTTGGGGCCCCCATTTAAAATAATGTCCCCCTCCTTGGACCCCAATTAAAATAATGTCTCCCTCTGTGGCCCCTACTTAGGACAATGCCCCCTTCTTTGGCCTTTGGCTCCCATTAGGTGTCAAGTATTATACATATATATATATATATATATATGTATATATATATATATATATATATATATATAAAAGTATGTAGACCACTCTTCTTTTGCAAACTGTCCCAGGTCTCCCATATGTGAAGTGTGTCTCCTCCCAAGAGCAATTTTAAGAGCAATTTAGATCCGGACTAAGCAATGAGTCCGGATCTAAATCCACAGGTGTTCAAAAGGATTTAGATCCGGACTCATTGCTGCCACTTCAGAACTCTCCAGCACTTTGTTCCCATCCATTTCTTGTTGCTTCTTGAAATATGTTTGGGGTAATTGTCCTGCTCGAAGTCCCATGACCTAGGACGCAAACCCAGCTTTCTGACAATAGACACTACATTGTGACCCAAAATCCTTTGGTAATCTTCAGATTTCATGATGCTTTGCACGCAGTCAAAGCAATGAGTGCCAGAGGCAACAAAAGAACCCCAAAACATCTTTGAACCTCCACCATATATGACTGTAGGTACTGTGTTCTTTTCTTTGCAGTCCTCATTCCATTTTTGGTAAACAGTAGAATGATGTGCTTCACCAAAAAGCTCTATCTTGGTTTCATCTGTCCACAAGATGATTTCCCAAAAGGATTTAGGCTTACTCACGCACATATTGGTAAATTGTAGTCTAGCTTTTTTATGTATCTATGTCAGCAGTGGGGTCCTCCTGGGTCTCCTGCCATGGTGATTCATTTCATTCAAAAGACTACATATAGTTCACGCTGACATTGATGCACCCTGAGCATGCAGGACAGCTTGAATATCTTTGGAACTTGATTGGGGTTGCTTATCCACCATTTGGACTATCCTGCGTTGCAACCTTTCATCAATTTTTCTCGGCTGTCCACATCCAGAGAGATTAGCTACAGTGCCATGGGTTGTAAACTTCTTGATAATGTTGCGCACCATGGACAAAGGAACATCAAGATCTCTGGAGATTAATTTGTAACCTTGAGATTGTTGATATTTTTCAACAATTTTGGTTCTCAACTCCTCAGACAGTTCTCTTCTCATCTTTGTGTTCTCCATGCTTAGTTTGGCACACACAGTCATACAATGCAAAGAATATGTAAATTTCTCACCTTTTTATCTGGTTTCAGGTATGATTTCATATTGCTCAAACCTGTTACTTGCCACAGGTGAGTTTGAATAAGCATCATATGCTTGAAACAAAGTTGTTTACCTACAACTTTGGAAAAGTGCCAACATTTTGGTTTGGCCCATTTTGGGAGTTTTGTGTGAAATTATGTCCAATTTGCCTTTTTTGTTTGTTTTTTTGTGTTGTTCCATTACATACAAATGAAATAAACATATCTATACCAACACATGTGTAATTACATTAATTTTCCAGGAGCAATACTTCATTTTCTGGAACAAATTCAAGGGTGAAAAACACTATGAAAAAAGCTTGAAATCTATGATGCTTTTTAACAATGGATAAAAGATGTTAAGTGTGTAAAGTGAGGGATCCTTTAAGCTTGGCCATGGACCCCCCGGGGCTCCCCGGAGCCCCGGGGCCCCGGGCGGTAGCCCAGATTGCCCTCATTATAATCTGCCTATGGTCCTAAGTGTTCCCCGGATAGTGGCACCGGAGCTGCGCTCACTGAGTGACAGGACACCGCTCCTGAGCTCAGCTTCGGGGCCCGCTCGCCGGAGCGGCTCATTCTCCTCGGCTCCTCAGCGTCAGCGGTCAGAGAATTACAGCTAGGGACACATAGGACATGTGAGTATAAGGATTTTATTATTTTCTTCTTATTTTACAATGGATCCCACTGATTCTGAGATTGTGTTTAGTGACATATTGTACTTCATGATAGTGGTAACCAATTTTGATACGACAATTTGGTGAAAATTTTGATAATTTTGCAATTTTCAAACTTTTAATTCCAGAGAGTTATGTCACACAAAATAGTTAATAAATAACATTTCTCATATGTTTACTTTACATCAGCACAATTTTTAAAACATTTTTTTTGTTAGGAAGTTAGAAGGTTTAAAAGTTGACCAGCGATTTCTAATTTTTCCAACAAAATTTACAAAACCATTTTTTTAGGGACCACATCACATTTGAAGTGACTTTGAGGGGCCTTTATGACAGAAAATACCCAAAAGGAACTAAAGCAATGTGGAAAGAAAAATGAACATTTTACTTTTTTTCACAAAAATTTTACTATAGCCCCAATTTTTTTATTTTCACAAGGGTAACAAGATAAAATGAACCACAAAATTTGTTGTGTAATTTCTACTGAGCATGTTGATACCCCATATGTGGGGGAAAACTATTGTTTGGGCACATGACAGGGCTCGGAAGGGAAGGAGCACCGTTTCGACTTTTTGAACGCAAAAAAGACTGAACGCCATATCACCATATTAAAATGAATGCCGTAATGCCATTATGAAAACAAAATGCCATATGAAAAAAGTGGATGCCATATCACATTTGGAGAGCCCCTGACATGCGAAAACAGCAGAAACCCCCCACAAGTGATAGCGTGACGTCTCTTATTCGAAAAAGCCCTTTTCTTTACCCTGGGAGATGGGGGACTCAGGGCCGTCACATTAAAAGAGATGGTGTGGGCTTATCCGGGTTGAGTGGCTGATTTACGACTACGCCACCTGTGGCACCTGGTGAAGGCCACCAGCGCCGCTGCAGTCCGCTGAGGCATAGTGTTACGGCGGCCAGAGTTATTACTACTCCCCACAGGCGGAGCAAGGCCTCAGGGCAGAGGGACAGGAAGGATGGAGGGGGTAGTAGTGGAGGAAGAACGGATGCCACGTCGCGTGGTGTAGCGCAGAATAAACAGTCCGGAGGCCATAGGGGTGAACTTCCAAGGCTTTACTCACATTAGAGATGGCAGAAGGAAGGCGACTCCCTGATCCCCACGGAGTCCTGCAGTCACCAGGGATGGGGGTCCGACAACCTCCGAGCAAGTCCAGCATTCAATCGGGACCCCGCACCAGAGTGTTCCTGAACTACAGACCGTATCCTCTCCTGTCTGTGTGTGTAGATAGGCCGGGTCTCCCTCTGAACTCCTCTCAGAACAAGGGCACGGGTGGCAGCTCCGCTCCTTCCGATACCCGATGGGATCCTCTGGGCCTACCAGGCTTTACCAACCAGGACATGAAGAAGCAAGGTCGGGTGTCGGGGCCGGTACCCCTCTTGGAGCCGGACTCCCTCTGAATATATCAGATGGTGAGGACAGGTGGCGTACACTGCTCCGTCTGCATCCTCCCCGGGATCCATTAGCTGTGGAGCTACACTCTTAAGCTCCGGGCCTTCTTGGTCGTGGTCCTTGACCGGGTTGAGACATTCCTCGTCTGCAACCTGCCCCCCGTCCCAAGGCTGGGGTATGAGGGCTGTGTCTCCATCCACTGCAGGTCCACACAGGATCCACGTTCAGGGTGGGAGATCACAATACCTCACAGTAATTAACAGCACAAAGACCAAAACCAAAGATGGCTTTTTATTAAATATGAAATTTAAAGTGTCACTAAATTGTAAGTCCTCAACCCTCACCCACTAACTGGTTCCCCTCACTCTTGGTTCCCCAGTCTCCCTGTAACCAGGAGGGCAGCACCTGGTGCATACTAGCCCCCCTGGTGGAGAAATGTGGTGTTGGATGCAAAGGTTGGGTCCCGACCATCACGCTGTTCTTACCTCGGAGGAGGAACACTACACTCCATTACAGAAGTGCAGCATCCCTGTGGCGGTCGAACCTTCAGGGGCGCCACAGTTCTACAGTGGGATGTGCTACATAATGAAGTTTCTCTTAAGGGGCACTTGGAAGATGTCCTTATCACCCCGGTCAGTAAAATCTTTATAGTGGTGGCAGGATGAGCCTAACCTATCTCGAGGGGTTCCCTGGGTACTTAGGGTCACTAGAACAATTACCACAGATGCGAGTCCGAGAGGGTGGGGAGCCCATCTGGGAGATATGGTAGCCCAGGGGACCTGGTCAGATATTGAAAAGGGTCTCTCCTCCAATTCAAAAGAACTTCTGGCGGTAGACAAGGCGGTGAATAATTTCTTACCTTTCCTTCAGGGCCAGAATGTAAAGATCCTCTTGGATAATCTAGTTGCGGTAGCATATGTGAACCACCAGGGGGATACATGGTCAAGATCGCTGATGAGAGTGACAGATCACCTCTTCCAGATTACAGAAAGTCACCTCCTTTCCCTGATGGCCCTCCATATAATGGAAAAAGAAAACATGAGAGCAGATTTCCTAAGCTGCTATCCTCTGATGCAAGGGGAATGGGAACTAAATCAAGGAATTTTTACCCAAATAGCCGAAGATGGGGGGGCCTCCGGTCAGGTAGATCCGTTTGCCACAAAACTAAATCGGAAGACAAAGATCTTGTGTTCCCTAAATCCTCTAGCTGTGGACGCTTTCCTGATACGTTGGTATTTCAGCCTGGCGTATGACTCCTCCCCCCCTGGTTGGCTGTTCTTCTCATGGTAATAAGAAAGATCAGGGAGGAGAAGGCCAGGGTTCTGCTGATCGCACCCTTTTGGCGCAGGAGGCCCTGGTTCTCATGCCTGAGGAACATGTCCATCTCTGATCCTTGGGTTCTTCCAGAGATTCCATATCTCCTTCTCCGGGGTCCGATATTCCATCCTCAAGCAACTGGCCTCCACTTGACGGTGTGGAACTTGAAAGGACACTGCCAAATCAGAAAGGTTTTTCCAAAGGTCTAGTAACCATCCTGCACAGCAGAAAACCTGTTACAACCCAGATTTATGCCACAAGTTGGAGAAAGTTTTTGTCTTTCTCTGGTTCTGGGGTTGATGGGGAAGGGGTGCCAATAGGACAAATCTTTGGAGTTTTTACAAAAAGGTCTTGAACTAGGGTTATCCACCAGCACCCTTAAAGTACAGATTTCTGCCTTGGGTGCCCTATATAGCTGTGATGTAGCTTGTAGCTACTGGGTTTCTCGGTTCATTAAGGCAGCTTTTAGATCTAGACTCATTATTAAAAGCAGCTTGGTTCCCTGGGATTTAAATTTGGTTCTAAAGGCCTTGACTAGCTCGCCGTTTGAGCTAATAGTCAGCAACCCTTAAATCCCTCTCTCTTAAGACCGCTTTAATATCTTTAACCTCGGCCAGGAGCATTAGTGACATCCAGACCCTGTCAATGGCCTCGCCGTTTACTCAAATTCTGGATGATAGGCAAGATCTGGTCTAAAAATCACTCTCTCTCCCTAAGGTAGCTACTCGTTTCCACAGACTTCAGGAAGTCCTCCTACCCTCCTTTTGTCCACATCCTAGTAACCAGAAAGAGGTGGAGTTACATACGTTAGAAGTGAGGAGATGTGTGGTTAGGTACCATTCAGTTACCAAAAGCTTTAGGAAAGATAACTCGTTGTTTATATCCTACCAAGGGGCTAGGAACGGTCTAAGGTCACGAAGTCCACCATAGCTAGATGGAATTAGGAGGCCATTTCTCTATCATATACAGTATAGACCAAAAGTTTGGACACACCTTCGCATTTAAAGATTTTTCTGTATTTTCTTGACTATGGAAATTGTACATTCACACTGAAGGCATCAAAACTATGAATTAACACATGTGGAATTATATATTTAACAAAAAAGTGTGAAACAACTGGGTTCAGGTCTGGTGACTGTGAAGGCCAGGTTATCTGGCGTAGCACCCCATCACTCTCCTTCTTGGTCAAATAGCCCTTACACAGCCTGGAGGTGTGTTTGGGGTCATTGTCCTGTTGAAAAATAAATGATGGTCCAACTAAACGCAAACCAGATGGAATAGCATGCCGCTGCAAGATGCTGTGGTAGCCATGCTGGTTCAGTATGCCTTCAATTTTGAATAAATCCCCAACCGTGTCACCAGCAAAGCACCCCCACACCATCACACCTCCTCCTCCATGCTTCACGGTGGGAACCAGGCATGTAGAGTCCATCCGTTCACCTTTTCTGCGTCGCACAAAGACACGGTGGTTGGAACCAAAGATCTCAAATTTGGACTCATCAGACCAAAGCACAGATTTCCACTGGTCTAATGTCCATTCCTTGTGTTCTTTAGCCCAAACAAGTCTCTTCTGCTTGTTGCCCGTCCTTAGCAGTGGTTTCCTAGCAGCTATTTTACCATGAAGGCCTGCTGCACAAAGTCTCCTCTTAACAGTTGTTGAAGAGATGTGTCTGCTGCTAGAACTCTGTGTGGCATTGAACTCGTCTCTAATCTGAGCTGCTGTTAAACTGCGATTTCTGAAGCTGGTGACTCGGATAAACTTATCCTCAGAAGCAGAGGTGACTCTTGGTCTTCCTTTCCTGGGGCGGTCCTCATGTGAGCCAGTTTCTTTGTAGCGCTTGATGGTTTTTGCAACTGCACTTGGGGACACTTTCAAAGTTTTCCCAATTTTTCAGACTGACTGACCTTCATTTCTTAAAGTAATGATGGCCACTCGTTTTTCTTTACTTAGCTGCTTTTTTCTTGCCATAATACAAATTCTAACAGTCTGTTCAGTAGAACTATCAGCTGTGTATCCACCAGACTTCTGCACAACGCAACTGATGGTCCCAACCCCATTTATAAGGCAAGAAATCCCACTTATTAAACCTGACAAGGCATACCTGTGAAGTGAAAACAATTTCCGGTGACTACCTCTTGAAGCTCATCAAGAGAATGCTAAGAGTGTGCAAAGCAGTCATCAAAGCAAAAGGTGGCTACTTTGAAGAACCTAGAATATAAGACATATTTTCAGTTGTTTCACACTTTTTTGTTAAGTATATAATTCCATATGTGTTAATTCATAGTTTTGATGTCTTCAGTGTGAATGTACAATTTTCATAGTCATGAAAATACAGAAGAATCTTTAAATGAGAAGATGTGTCCAAACTTTTGGTCTGTACATCTAGCGGCGAGGAAGTGCCAGAAGGGCTGAAGGCTCATCCCACCCCACCCCTCCTGGGCTGAGAAGACAGGTGTCTCGATAGAAGACATATGTAAGGCTGCTACCTGGTCCTGTCCCTCTACATTCCATAGACACGATAGGTTAGATATGGGTGTATCGGCTGACCTCACCTTTGGGAGAAGAGTGTTCCAGGCTGTGGTCCTTCAATAGATTACTTCATCTCTGTAATTCTCTCGTGGTGCTGTCATGGTCGACCGATAAAATCTTAAATTACATACCGGTAATGGAATTTTTCGGAGACCATGACAGCACCCTTATATTTCCTCCTTTCACGTTTGTGGGAACACTCCCCTTTTATTAATTATAATATCACACTCAATAGGTGTCGTCTGGTATGGCAATTTTGTGATTGTTTGCTGTGTTTATTAACCTGGCAGTCCTCTCAATGCTCTGTAATCCCAACTGAGGCGGGAGAGAGGTGGCGCCCTTTTAAGCCTGTAGGTTTCCTCTCCTTGGTGGGCGGATCCCCTCTCTCGTGGTGCTGTCTCTGAAAAATCCCGTTACCGGTAAGTAACTTACGACTATACATTTGATGGAGCAATCAAAAAGTTGTACCCCAAAATGGTATTAAAAACGGTCTTAGAAAATTGAAACACAAGCCAAACAATTTGTTTGCAAAGTTTAGAATTTTTTAAAAGCAGTAAAATGTTTTCGTTTTCTTCTGCACCATTTCACTTTATTTGGAATTCATTGCCCTTTTTTTTCTATATGTTGCACAGTAAAGTGAATGGCGTCTTTCAAAAATGCTGTAATTTTGTCCCACAAAGTACACCTCAACCCTGCTGTATTGAATAGTGTCTGTGTTATTCACTATGTGATATGTGTTTTTTTATTGTATACTAATGTATAGTGACTAGTGATGATTGAGCGTGTTCTATGAACCCATTCAGCGAGCACGCTAACAGCCGTGACACTTGCAGGCACGGCGACCTTAAAAGAAATGCCGAGCATGCCAAAATACTCGGCGAGCACCTGAGCGAGCTCGCCGAAGGGGTTGATAGAACACGCTCGATCATCACTAATAGTGACCAGATGCCTCTAAGGAATCTTTTTTGGCCTCTGTTTTACTGGTGCTTGAAGTGCAAATTTTTGTAGCTCTAATGATTAAGTAATATGCAACTATGTGAACTGCAATTGCCAATTAACAATTTAAGGGTATCCATCAGATATACCCCTCCCTCCAATTCCCATTCATGACCATGCAGGATTTGGAAAGCTAAATCCATAGACACCTCTATATCTTTTATCTGTTGCTGCATTTCTGAGTGCTCTGGGTGTAACGGAGCACTAACCAAGCCTCAGCCTTCCAAGGTTGCTTCCCTGCCCAGCACCAGCCTCTTTATCTTGATTGATAGCTCACTGTCAGTTTTTTGGGACGTCAGGCACCAAGCAAGGAAAATCAGTGAGCTAGACACTAGCACTGGGAACTTTCCCTCCGTACATAAACAAAACATAAACCAAAAAAAAAGCAATTTGGCACGTTACTTAATTTATGTAGATTTATAGAATTAAATGTTGGATTTCGTACGAGCTCGATCCATGTTTTTCACAGAGCTCATATCTATTATAGTCTAGGGCTGTTCACATATTTCTGTGGACCGCGTATTTTTCACTGAAACACGTTGACCTGTCGGACTTTGATCCAAATCAAAGTTTAGAGCTTCTCGGATGCAAAACAAAGCTGATGAAAGTCTGAATGAGGCCTTACTCTATTATTTATTTTTTAAGCAGCGTTCATTCCAGGCTGCTGTACACATGAAGAGGGTTTACACACCTAAAATACATATATAAAACACAGAAACAAGCTACCATTGACAGACTAGTATGGACGGAGACACTGCCACTACGATCTAACAGTGTGGATTCTGGTGTCTCGCTCCTTCCCTCAGGTTGTATGCCAAAAGCCTCCTCCAATAAGCAAGTTCTGGACAAGCTGCAGGTGGAGAGGGAGTGCGGGATTACGGTGAAGGCCCTGACTGCGTCTCTGTTTTACACTTACGAGGGAAAGAAGTATCTCCTGAACCTGATCAACACTCCGGTGAGTGTGACGTTTCTTCTTGATTTGTTTCTCTGTGGTCTTGTTGCGGATGTTCAACTGGTCACGGCGGTCGCGTGACCTGTCACATAACTAAATGATGTCATGGAAGGTCCTTTCACACCACCGCGAGCCGTACAAGAGACCGGACGCAGTGGAGAAAAGACCGGGGGCCATCAGAAGGTAAGTATAATGTTATTTTCTCCAATCCCCTCCATGACAGCACACCTGGAGGTAGCCTCCCCATCCTAATTAGGGACAGGAAAACAAGAGGTTAAATAGCCCCTTCCCGCTACAATCCCCAGTGTTTTCCTGTCCCTATGGGATGAAGAGGTTACCTGGGGTGCCTGCAGCCGGCAAGCAGGGCCCTATTAAATTTACCTGCCGGGCTGCAGGGAGCGATCGCCTCCGACCTTCCTTCCTTTGCAGCTCCCGTGTCTACTTGAGAGCGGGACCCCCCACACACACACTCGCCTGCGTGTAAAGCCGAGTAGGGTTTTGGGGGCTGGGGGCCTCCTGTAGCTCCCCGGCCGGAGTCTCCTCTGTCCTCCATGGCGGCGTGCCGGAAGTCAGGCTTTTGGCCAGCGGGACGTCACTTCTGGTGCGTTCCACCGTGGAACGCATGGGGCCGCGGCGGGAAATTCAAAAGGAGAAGCCGCGGTTTGCCCTGAAAATGAGGATCCTTCACCAGATAGGTGAAAATTTGGCACTGGATCTCGGTCTCCCGTATAAAAGACCCAGATGAGAAGACTCCATTAAGGTAGGACAGAATATTCTGCTACTATGGAGGGTGCTGTTCCAAAGCCTGCGTCTGCAGAGCCCAGCGCTAACCCGGCCCCAGTAAGTACTAGGTCCTAGGTTATTCCCCACTCTCTTTTGAGCAGGATCCTAAATATATTTTAAATCTCCCCTTTTTTTATTTTTAATTTAGGGAGACAAGGATCCGGCACCGACAGTGGGAGAAAGCACTACAGTTTGCAAATGTGCCATCTGTATAAAAAAGCTGGCTTCAGGGCATAAGAAACCCCTATGCTGGAAATGCACTGACAACATTGTGAAGGAAGAACAGCCTTCCCTTATGGAAGAAGTCAGGGGAATGGTTCGGCAGGAAATACAATCTTCCCTAGCCTCCTTCTCACAAGCCAGAGCTGAAGGTCCATCTCCCCCCAAAAGGAGAAAATATACGGTTAGGGAGACCTCTGATTCAGAATTAGGGTCTATGGAGGAACCGGAAGAAGGGGTCCTAAGTGAAGATCATGAGGAAGATAGGAAATATTACTTTTCGTCTGAGAATATGGAGGAATTGTTGTCGCAGGTGAGAGACACGATGCAGGTGGAAGAGGAGAAGGAAACCCGTACAGTTCAGGATGAAATGTTTGGCGGTCTGAAATCCAAGAAGAAGGTAGTGTTCCCTGTGCATGACAACATTTGGAGTCTTATTTTGGATGAATGGGAGTCACCTCAGAAAAGGCTTAGTATGGCAGGAGAAATGAAGGATAGATTCCCTCTAGATGAAAAGGCGGCTAAGCTATGGATGGAAGTCCCGAAGGTTGATGTACAGGTGGCAAGGGTTGCGAAGAAAACAACCCTTCCTTTTGAAGACTCGTCACAGCTCAAAAATCCTATGGATAGGAAGATGGACAGCCTTCTAAGGAAGGCATGGGAAACATCGGCGGCTTCACTGAAGACTAATATCGCTTCAACTTGTGTAGCTCGTTCCATGTTCCTCTGGCTCCAACAACTAGAGGAACATCTCTGGAAAGGTACCACTCAAGAGGACCTCCTAGCATCTCTTCCTTTTCTGCAGAAGGCCACTGGATTCCTAGCGGATGCCTTGGCGGAGTCGGTCAAGATTGCGGCAAGATCGGCAGCATTATCAAATTCTATGAGAAGAGCTCTGTGGTTGAAGATGTGGAGTGGGGACAACGCATCAAAATCTAAGCTTTGTTCCATTCCATTTAAAGGAGAGTATATGTTTGGGGCGGTGCTAGACGAGTTGTTGGAGAAAGCATCCGACAAGAAGAAGTCTCTGCCAGAGCCAAAGAATCCAAAAAGTTTCAGAAAGAGACCATTTCTTCTCCCTCAACAACAACAGCAGCAAGCATTTCAGTACAGAGGCAAGGGTAAAACTGGTCGCTGGAGTTACACAAAAGGGGGAAGAGGTAGGAATATCTTTCAAGGTTCTAGGCAGGACAGACAATGACGCCAAGAAGGTAGGAGGCAGAATTGCGAGCTTCCTTCCTCAATGGCAGCTTATTGATTGGAAAAGGATTTGTCGTGGCAACAGTAGACCAGCCAGAGGCTTACTACCACGTGCCAATTCATCCGGATTACAGAAAATTTCTCAGATTTGCTGTAACTCAGAACCGAGAGGTACTTCATTTTCAATTCAATGTACTCCCCTTCGGCATTTCGTCAGCACCCCGCCTGTTTACAAAGATCATGGCAGAGGTAGTAGGTTTATCTAAGGAAACTGAATATCTGCATCGTCCCATATTTAGACAATTTTTTGGTGATGGTTCCCTCGGTTTCAAGTTTGGAAAGAGACCTCCAGATGACCCTCCAGATCCTGGAATCCTTGGGATGGTTGATAAACTACCAAAAGTCAGATCTGATTCCCTCCACCAGGAAGACCTCCTTGGGAATTCTCCTGGATTCTCAGCAACAAGCCTCTTTTCTGCCAAAAGAGAAGCAGATTCAGTTGAGGTCGAAAGTTTATGCACTAAAGAACCAGAGAGGAGTGTCATTAAGATTCGCCATGTCCGTCCTCGGGTCCATGACCTCATTTATTTAGGCGGTACCTTGGGCTCAAGCGCATTCAAGGGTCCTTCAAAACTACATCCTTTCCTGTTGGGACAGATCTCCAAGTTCCCTCTCCAACAGAATTCATCTGCCAGAGAAGGTGAAAGCATCTTTAAATTGGTGGCTCTGTCCAGGAAATCTGGAGAAAAGTTCAGCATGGATTCAACTTCCCTTGTTATCCGTCAAAACAGATGCAAGCAAAAGAGGATGGGGAGCAGTAGTCTCCCACGTGGCCTTCCAAGGGGTCTGGTCGCAAGAAATAGCAGAGCAGTACTCAAACTTAAGAGAAATGAAAGTGGTGGAAGAAACCCTATGGGCAGCCACTACTGTGCTTCAGGGGTCGAATGTCAGAGTCTACTCGGACAATATGACAACTATAGCCCACTTGAGACATCAGGGAAGTACAAGAAACAGGAGGTTACAGATGATCTCCGAAAGGTTCTTCCCCTGGGCGGAGCATAATCTACTATCCTTATCGGCTCTGCATCTGAGGGGCTCCGACAACTATCATGCAGATCTTCTGAGCAGAAAATACATTCATCCAGGGGAGTGGAGCATGAACTCGAAGATATTTCAGATGATTGTTCAAAAGTGGGAATACCCAGATGTGGACCTGTTTGCGAACCAGGAAAACGCAAAAGTAAGAGCCTTTTTCTCTTTGAAACCCGAGGATTCAGCAACAGGGATAGATGCATTCGCTCACCCTTGGAAAGTTGGGCTCGCTAATGCTTTTCCCCTGATTCTGTTAATACCAAGGACTTTACAAAAAATCAGGTCGGAAGGGCTCAAGACTATCCTAATAGCTCCAATGTGGCCAAAAAGAGCATGGTTCGGAACATTGAGCAGTCTAAGAATGGATGATCCATTGATGCTTCCTCGAATCCACGATCTGCTGCATTAGGGCCAGATTTTCCATCCGGCCCCTCAGAATTTGGCTCTAGCAGCTTGGCTTCTGAGACCACCCTCTGAAAAGCCAGAGGCTTCTCAGTACAGGTGATCCAAATGTGGCGCCCTGCTGTGCATTGGTGCCACAGAACCCAGAAGGGTGCATGGATGGATTTCTCCACAAGAGGTCCTCACTAGATACAAACACATCTACCTTCCAACTCATACCAGCAGAGGGAGCCCAGATAGGGATATATATAGGGAAGGTGGAGCCAGGCAGCTCAGTTGATTAGTGAGTGCTCAGAGTCAGACCAGAGCAGGCAGGCTGAGAGAGAGCCTGAGAGCGTGCCGACACTCAGATAGCGGTGAAGACGCAGCACGTCAGCTGCCTAGTAGTGAGGGCCCCGAGTGTGGCCGACGGCAAGGAGAAAAAGGGGAGTGAAACCAAGGGGGCAGAGGAGCACAATAAGCTCACCCCATTATATCTACCGGACACCGGATCCGCGCCTACAGGGACCCTTTACACCCAGTGGGGATAACCGGAATCCCAGGAGGACTACAAGTCCCTGACAAACCTGAAGGCTAGACACACACAGGATCAGGAACCACGAAGGTCCCGACGTCCAGGGAAAGTGGTTACCAACCAGAGGTCCTATTTCTGAGCATCTGGTGAAGTAAAAGCAGGACACATAAGCTAGGCCCAGTTGCAGGCTGGCCAGGAGCATACATAGGGACAGACACGGATCAGGAGGCCCTATACCTGCTCCCTGGGGAGAAGTCCAAAAGTGCGCCCTTCATCTGGAGTACCCTGGACCGTACCTAACAGCTGTACCAGTAAAGGAAATGAAGCAAATCCCCTGTCTCTGTCCATTACTCCTGCTGTGCCATCGCTTTCCCTGCACCACAATGCTCAGCGCAACCTGCATCATTTATACTGCCCTGAGGCCTGCTCCACCTGTGGGGAGCCGTTCCATCTCAAGCTGTCCTGACATCTGCCTCAGAGGACTGTTGCAGCGCTGGTGATCCTCACCAGACACCACAGGTGGCGTCACAACAAATTCCCTACAAATAATTCCTTTTGGCACTGACCGCCCTGGGCCAGCCACCGCGATAATCCCCGCAGGCAGTCTTAGGCCCGGCTGCCGGGTGCCCCGCGACACCCCTGGGGGCGAGTCACATACACTGCAGAAAAGCAGAAAACCAGTCACAATTTCCATCTATGGAAAAATCTAGAAAGCTTTCAAGCTATGGTATGAGCCTCGTCCATTAGATCCCTTTCGGCCTGACGTGGCCAGAATCTTGGATTTCCTACAGAACGGTCTGTCTAAAGGATTAAGACCAAGCACGCTGAAGGTCCAAGTCTCGCCTTTAAGTTCCTATTTTGATGCTGATTTGGCCCAAAACAGATGGATTAAGAGGTTCATGATAGCTGCTTCTTGGATTAATCCAACAAGAGCTAAAATAGTTCCACCTTGGGATCTCAACGTAGTTCTTAGAGGCCTAACTATGCATCCTTTCGAGCCAATAGCCGAGGCACACATAGACAAATTGTCTTGGAAAGCGGCATTGCTTATAGCTCTGACTACAGCCAGAAGAGTGAGTGAAATCCAAGCCCTGTCTATCAGAGAGACTTATTGTCGTATTTTGGAGGACAGGATCATCCTCCAGTTGGATCCTTCTTTTCTACCTAAAGTGTCGTCTAATTTTCATATGTCTCAGCCAATAATTCTTCCGTCATTCTGTCAAAATCCATCAAATAGCAAGGAAGAAGAATTCCACGCGTTGGATGTAAGAAGGACTATAATCCGCTATTTGAGGCAGACTGAAACCTGGAGGAAGGATCAGAACCTATTTGTCCAATATGGAAGCCCCAATAAAGGAAAGAAAATTGCAAAAATATGCTAGCAAATTGGATTAAGAAAGCAATTTGTGAAACATACATAGTTCAAGATTTGCCTCCTCTGAAATCTTTGAAAGCTCTTTCTACTAGAGCTATGTCGGTCTCCTGGGCGGAAAAAGCTAGTGCATCCATTGAGCAGATTTGCCGGGCAGCTACATGGTCGTCTGTTCATACCTTTGCTAAACATTATAGACTAGATGTAATATCTAATAGAGACTTAGCATTTGGAAGGAAAGTCCTTCAGGCTGTTGTCGCTCCCTAAAATTCATTCTTTGGTATTACTCCAGGTGTGCTGTCATGGAGGGGATTGGAGAAAATAGAATTAGACTTACCAGTAATTCGGTTTCTAAGACCCTCCACAACAGCATGGGTAGTTCCCTCCATTTCTTTGATTGGAAAAATCCTTAGTGTTAATAAATATTTAGAGCATTCATACTGTGTGGTCCTTTGAAAACACTGGGGATTGTAGCAGGGAGGGGCTATTTAACATCTTGTTTTCCTGTCCCTAATTAGGATGGGGAGGCTACCTCCAGGTGTGCTGTCGTGGAGGGTCTTAGAAACAGAATTACCGGTAAGTCTAATTCTATTTTTTTTTTTTTTACCATTTTTATTCTTTTTTTCTACTATTAACTTGTTCACACTATATAAATACATGCCGGTTGCAAGGATTTATATAGTGTGACCAAGTTATCAAGCACTTTCCAAGTGATGCTAAAATCGCTTGGAAAGCGGTTGACAACCCGCATGCGGACATGCATGTGAAAAATGCTTCACTTACGTTTGTCCCTGGCAGGAAAAACGCATGTAAAATCTGCATGCGTTTTTTCTGCCAGGGAGATGCAGAAACACTCAGGAAAAATCCGGAGCATTTCTGCATCGTGGGCATGTGGCGCCCCTGAGGGTTCAGTCGCCACAGAGGTACTGCACCTCACCCAGAGGTGTGGTGTCTCCCTTCACTCAGGTAAGATGGGAGTGCTGCAGAGAACCCCCCAAAACACCTGCATCCAACATTACACTGCTTCAGACCGGCTGGAAGGGCAACATGCAGAGCGCAGCTGCTGAGCCCTGTCCCTGGCTGGAGTGGGGGAAACCCAAAGGTAGGGGGAACCAGTAGTGGGTGTGGGTGGAGGAAGCAGTTAGAAGGAGCACACAGTAGGTATATAATGGGAAGCAATCTTAGGGTGGCAGTTCAGAACAGAATGGTCAGTCAGTACAGTACAGACGGTCAGTGAGGACTGTCTGGGAGCAGAGGCTCAGCAGGAGCTCTGCTCCACAAGAAGGGCCCGGGATAGAGGCCCCGGAGGGGAGAAGGGAGTAGGCTCCATTCTAAGAAGGGATCCCAGGGGTACGGCGCGTGCAGGACAGCACCCATACGCCCCGCATCTGTCAGAAGACAGAGGGATCGGTTGCCCCATTCTAATCTCCAGGGGGTCAGGTTGGTCCCGGATCCGACGTACAGGAAGGACTTCAGCATACCCGAGCGGGATTGAGAGTGGGCAGCGCAGGGCAGCAGGGAGAAGGACCTAGTGTGAAGACGGTCAAAGTAGGAACACGAGAAAGTGGGGTTCTGCCAAGCATTCCTAAACTTCCTGAGGAAGGATTGAACCCCTGCCAGGGTGAACATGGCGCAACGTGGGAGGCCTTCACCTGTAACTTGCACTTTTGTGTTTCCTGAAGAACTGTGAATTAAAATCTTGGACGACTGCACTGAGTTGCCTCCGTCTATTCCTTCACTGGTGCCATTTCCCTCCCTGCACTACAACGCCCAGCGCACCCTCCATCTATTTACACTGCCCTGAGGCCCGCTCCACCTGTGGGGAGCCGTTCCATCTCTAGCTGCCCTAACATCTGCCTCAGAGGACTGTTGCAGCGCTGGTGATCCTCACCAGACACCACAGGTGGCTTCACGACAAATCCTATAAATAATCCCTTTTGCACTGACCGCCCCGGGCCAGCCACCGTGATATTCCCCAAAGCAGCCATACGGCCCGGCTGCCGTGTGCCCCGCGGCCCAGGGGGCAGCGAGTCACCACTTGGCGTCACGAACAGGATACGTGACCAGCCTGCCATCTGCGGGTAATGTGCGCCTAAAGAAGTGTTTTCTGCCTTGAATGTGGCGCCCGCCCCAGAAGAACGGGCGCCATTATGTGCGTGCTAAAGAACAACAGAATGGAACCTCCCGTCGTGGGCCGGGTCCCAGAATGGCTCCAAAAGCAGGCCCTGCCCCTTGCAACAGTGACTGTCCGCATAGATGTGTCCGTCAAAGCGGGGAGGCCGACACAGGGAGTGACCGACAGCAAAGTGCCATGGGACCGCCCCCGAAAGAGGAGAGGCGGTGGAGAGAAGCTGTGTAAAGACCGGGAGGTGTCAGGCCGAGCTGACGCAGTCGCGGGAGCAGGTCGGAGTGATGTCCCTGTCCCAAATGCGGCTGGCGCTGCTCCATCCCTGGTCCCCCTGCAGCCTGAGGCTGATGACCAGGCTGGGTCAGCCTGCAGAAACCAGGGGTTCCCCCGGAGGGGGCCCCACTGTTAAACTGTTTTAGTTAACTGGACTGTACATAAGTTGCCCGGAAGGGTGCAGTTGACTTCATGTTTGCTACCCAGTTACCCGTCAGGGTACAGAGACTGACAGGCTGAGGACTGTGAGAAGCCGGACGTTGACATTGTACATAGTTTAGCACTTCTTAAAGTGCATCCTATTGGTTTTATAATTACAAATATACCTCAGAACAAAAACCCGTTTGTCGTGGCGGAAGACGAGGTCCAGGATTGGATCGTCTATGCCCTGCAGCCATGCCCAGGGCCTACGTTGAGGGTTTGTGGACGGGTCCCTCATGCTGCTACTGTTGCACCCTGGTGCTGGAACTGTCTTGAAAATTGTTTTATATGACAATACTCTTATGATGTTTTATAATGTAACCAGTAAAAGAAATGTGCCTCCCATAAAGGGAAGAAATGTTGTTTTATGGTCAAATATGCTGATGCATCTTAAAAATTTTGCATGTCAGTTATGCCTGGTTTTGCTCTGTTCCAGCCCGCGGACGTGCTGTGTTTTACCGGGGGGGGGGGGAATGTGGCGCCCCTGAGTGTTCAGTCGCCACAGTGGTACTGCACCTCACCCAGAGGTGTGGTGTCTCCCTTCACTCAGGTAAGATGGGAGTGCTGCACAGAACCCCCCAAATCACCTGCATCCAACATGCAGAGTGCAGCTGCTGAGCCCTGTCCCTGGCTGGAGTGGGGGGAACCCAAAGGTAGGGGGAACCAGTAGTGGGTGTGGGTGGAGGAAGCCGTTAGAGGGAGCACTTATACAGTAGGTATATAATGGGAAGCCATCTTAGGGTGGCAGTTCAGAACAGAATGGTCAGTCAGTCTACCATTGGGCCCTATAAGACGTTCTTCATCTCCCGTTGCAGTGGGGTTTTTATTTGTCAAAAAAAAAGACTGGGGGTTGCGCCCCCGCCTTGATTTTCGCGAGTTTAATCGGATCACGGTCTGGGATGCATATCCTCTCCCTCTCATCCCCGACCTCTTTAGAAAAAAATTTGGCTCCTACGATTTGATTAAACTAGACCTCAGGGGGGCTTATAATCTCATTCACATTGAGGAGATGAGTGGAAGATGGCCTTCAATACTCCTGAGGGGCACTATGAAAAGCTTGTGATGGCATTTGGGTTGACTAATGCTCCCGCTTTCTTTCAACACTGTTAGTGACATTTTTAGTCATCTGGCAGGTAGATCACAACAAACCAATCTTGATGACATATTAATTTACTTACCTCCAGTCACATCAGGTACATATCAGGCAGGTCTTACAGATACTCAAAGATAATAAATTATTTGTCAAACCAGAGAAATGTATGTTCTCCATTCAGGGTTAGTTCTTATCATTCACCGTTTTTGCATGGATCTGGCCAAAGTCCGGACGGTACTGGATTGGTATTATATTCAAGACTTAAAGGCATTACAAAGTTTTTTGGGTTTCGCCAGCTACTACTGTAAGTTCAACAAAAACTTTTTGGTAGTGGCCAAACCTCTGATGGACGATTTTGCCAAATAGAAAAAAAAAATTAAGATTTTATTATTTTACTCTCCATTTTTGTAGCTAAACACAATCCAGCTAAGTTTAAAATTGAAATGAAGCCCCTGTACCCCCCTCTCTAGGTGCTTCTGTACCAAGTCTTCCCTGGTCCAGGATGGTCTCTATATCACAGGCTCCAGCAATAACCTATTGACACATGATTGTGGCAGCCCTCACGTGCTGATATATCACAGTGAAAATAGAAGTGGGAAGCGGCACAGAAATCACAAAATAAAGGCAGTGTTTGTGGTAATGCAAGAATCCAGCAAGCAGAGTAATCCACACGTCATACAACAGCCCAACATGGATGATGAAAAGCTGCGTCTTCAGGCGTCTGTGTAAGAACATCACATTTTTGTTTTCCTTCCAGAATAAGCACCAAATGGAATAGCTGAATGCCAGGATACGGAGACCGGCGGGGGACAGGGAAGCGCTGTCCGCTGGATTTTGTGCTGGTTTCACAAGCGGTCACCCTGCAGTTTTCTCCGGATAATGCTGTGGAGACTTTTCACAACACATCTAATAATTGTGAACCTTCCACTCACATGTTTATTATCTTGTCCGCTGGTCAGACTGGGGGGGATGAAAGCTGGACAAGGGATGAAGAATGATCCTTATTACATATAATGGGTGCACTGAGCGATTGTGAAAAGTCGCAGAGGACTGAGAGCAGAAGGGCAGAGGGTTTCCTCTTCCTCACAGGGACCAGCACAGAAGCCGGAGCAGAAGGGCAGAGGGTTTCCTCTTCCTCACAAGGACCAGCACAGAAGCCGGAGCAGAAGGGGAGACAAGGGCTGAGCCACTTACACAGACAGAAAGCTGAGGAGAGGAGGGCATGTTATTACTCCAGGATCCGCTCCATTCATTCCCTATGTGGCATTCAAGCGCTGAGCTCGGCTTTTCCGGAGCCCCATAGAGAATGAATGGAGCAGCAGTTGATCCCTGACTTTCCACTCCTTCCCGATCAGACGATGGCTCGCAGCGGTCAGACCCCACGATCAGTAAGTGATCACCGAGCCTGTGGATAAGTGATAACTTGTTTTCTACAGACATCCCCTTTAAGTAATGGAGCATGCCAGCAGAGAAGGTGGGAGGAGGCGCTGGTTACAGGGGAAACTTTACTTCTGGAGGCCGCATTTAGGGCATGTGAGGGGCGGACACTTCCCATATTCATCATTACTGAACCCCCGCTCTGTGCGGCTCTTATCTGAGCTGCAGGAGACGCAGCAGTTACTAATCAGCCGCTCTCTGTTCACTTGCAGCCGTCCGAGCTCTGCTGTGCCTGTTAGGGGTGAAGTTCGGGTCCTTGGAGGCATCTACTATGCAGCCTGCACAGCAGATCACAGCCCGAGCACAGCGTCTCCGGGTAAATCTCCACCTTGTGAGTTGCTTCTTGTGCAGCAGCCCCATGCAAGTTGCTCTGCTCTCCTCGGCCAGCTCCTGCTGAATACTGAGCTCCTCTGCCCAATCTAGGAGCTCAATAGCCCTGATCACGTCAGTGGTAGCCCAACGCTGCTGGATCAGATTTACAAATGGCAAACTAATCAGCCCTAGGTATTTCTAATATGTGCAGAGCAGGCGACATAAGTCTGACCGGTGTCCTCATAGACCTTTCCTCAGCCGGGGTCTAATAGGAGCAGTAAAATGGCCGTTATGGGGTCCATTGTTAGATCTCAGCTGCCATAGAAACTCATTGGCACCATGATCATGCCTCCCTCTCCTGTCTAAAGTGCCTAAATGCTGTGGAAGCCCCCTACTGTGTCATACAATGGATTAAGCTGCCAGGATCAAGGTTGGCTCCACTGTGGGCAGCTGAGGCAGGAGCAGGACTGTGTTACACAGCCACACTTCTGCCGCAGATCTTGTAAGGACCTGCCTGATGATAATGTGTCCTATAGAGCAGGTCTTGGTACCGGACTGCCCTGTATATATTTACCACTAGCTGGGAACCAGTTACTTACAAGGTCTAGTTTCGAATGTGTTTCCAGGATCTGTAGTTATCAGCATTTTATCCTTAAGGCCGAGTTATAATATCACTGTAACACTCTCGCCCTGTACCTGTATACCTGCCCTGTGTGCTGCACAAAAGTATATAACAAAATGTGTGTACACAGATATCTCCTGAATGGTATTACTGCTAGATCTCCTGTACATAGAAATATGAGGTTCTTAGCGCACATTTTGAGCAAATTGTGCGAGCCCATCTGCCAACGTCAAGGCAACCTCTTCAGATGGGTCCCTACACTAACATTACACTAACTTACTAACTGGGACTAGTTTTTTGTATTATTATTATTACCACCATTTTTACTATTTATTATTATTGCATTAATGCAATTAATTGTAACTGTTATAAAACGAATTAAAAAAATGTAATTCTAATTTTTTTTTATTAATCTTGTGATTCTAATAATGGTATTACTAAAATCCCTATGCCTAAAGCTGTTGATCCAGAAGAAGGCAAAAAACCCTAGGACACCTTCAGCCAATTTGTGTCACAGGGGAAAAATTCCTTCTTGACCCCGGGAAAAGGCGATCAGTCCTAGGACCCTGGATCAAACCTAATAATGTTATTACAAGTTATATAATATTACACTAATTATTGTACTACTGGAGTTATTTTAATTTGTTTTTATAAATCTATTTGATATGGTTATTATTACATTGTGCTATCTTATAACAGTATTATTCTTCTTTCCTTTCACTACTAATACTGCCCTATACCTACAGTGTTGATCCAGAAGAAGGCAAAAACCCCAGGATACCTTCAGCCAATTTGTGTCACAGGGGAAAAATTCCTTCTTGACCCCGGGAAAAGGCGATCAGTCCTAGGACCCTGGATCAAACCTATTAATGTTATTACAAGTTATATAATATTACATTAATTATTGTACTACTGGAGTTATTTTAATTTGTTTTTATAAATCTATTTGATATGGTTATTATTACATTGTGCTATCTTATTACAGTATTATTCTTCTTTCCTATCACTACTAATACTGCCCTATACCTACAGTGTTGATCCAGAAGAAGGCAAAAACCCCAGGACACCTTCAGCCAATTTGTGTCACAGGGGAAAAATTCCTTCTTGACCCCGAGAAAAGGCGATCAGTCCTAGGACCCTGGATCACACTGCTATTCTACCTACTACTATTACTACTGTTATTTTATTACTTTCTTACTATTATCACTAGTATTATTACTCATATTACACTAATACGGATATACTACCACTATATTACTACCATCCCTTTCCCCCTAGGGATCTTAAGGTGCAGTTCTGTCCTCCTCCTCCTATTCTGTCCTCCTCCTTTTCCATCCTCCTCCACTTTCGTCCTCCTCCTCTTCCGTCCTCTTCCTCTTCCGTCCTCCTCCTCTTCTGTCCTCCTCCTCTTCTGTCCTCCTCCTCTTCCGTCCTCCTTCTCTTACGTCCTCCTCCTCTTCTGTCCTCCGCCTCTTCCGTCCTCCGCCTCTTCTGTCCTCCGCCTCTTCCGTCCTCCGCCTTTTCTGTCCTCCGCCTCTTTCGTCCTCTTCCTCTTCCGTCCTCTTCCTCTTACGTCCTCCTCCTCTTCGGTCCTCCTCATCTTCCGTCCTCCTCCTCTTCCGTCCTCCTTCTCTTCCGTCCTCCGCCTCTTCCGTCCTCCGCCTCTTCTGTCCTCTGCCTCTTCCGTCCTCCGCCTCTTCCGTCCTCCTTCTCTTCCATCCTCCTCCTCTTCCGTCCTCCTCCTTTTCCGTCCTCCTCCTCTTCTGTCCTCCTCCTCTTCCATCCTCCGCCTCTTCCGTCCTCCTTCTCGTCCATCCTCCTCCTCTTCCGTCCTCCTCCTTTTCCGTCCTCCTCCTCTTCTGTCCTCCTCCTCTTCCGTCCTCCGCCTCTTCCGTCCTCCATCTCTTCTGTCCTCCGCCTCTTCCGTCCTCCGCCTCTTCCGTCCTCTTCCTCTTCCGTCCTCCTCCTGAGACGTAATAAATAGCATTAAAGCTGCAGTAATTATTTATATTATATATACACACTGCTCAAAAAATAAAGGGAACACTCAAATAACACATCCTACATCTGAATGAATGAAATATTCTCATTGAATACTTTGTTCTGTACAAAGTTGAATGTGTTGACAACAAAATCACACAAAAATCATCAATGGAAATCAAATTTATTAACCAATGGAGGCCTGGATTCGGAGTCACCCCCAAAATTAAAGTGGAAAAACACACTACAGGCTGATCCAACTTTGATGTAATGTCCTTAAAACAAGTCAAAATGAGGCTCAGTATTGTGTGTGGCCTCCACGTGCCTGTATAACCTCCCTACAACGCCTGGACATGCTCCTGATGAGGTTGCGGATGGTCTCCTGTGGGATCTCCTCCCAGACCTGGACGAAAGCATCCACCAACACCTGGACAGTCTGTGGTGCTACGTGACTTTGGTGGATGGAGTGAGACATGATGTCCCAGATGTGCTCAATGGGATTCAGGTCTGGGGAACGGGCGGGTTAGTCCATAGCTTCAATGCCTTCATCTTGCAGGAACTGCTGACATACTCCAGCCACATGAGGTCTGGCATTGGGCACAACCCCCATCTGTGGACGTCTGGCCCTCATCCCACTCTCATGGAGTCGGTTTCTAACCGTTTATGCAGACACATGCACATTTGTGGCCTGCTGGAGGTCATTTTGCATGGCTCTGGAAGTGCTCCTCCTGTTCCTCCTTGCACAAAGGCAGAGGTAGGGGTCCTGCTGCTGGGTTGTTGCCCTGCTATGGCCCCCTCCACGTCTCCTGGTGTACTGGCCTGTCTCCTGGTAGCGCCTCCAGCCTCTGGACACTACGCTGACAGACGCAGCAAACCTTCTTGCCACAGCTCGCAATGATGTGCCATCCTGGATGAGCTGCACTGCCTGAGCAACTTCTGTGGGTTGTAGAGTCTGTCTCATGCTACCACGAGTGTGAAAGCACAACCAACATTCAAAAGTGACCAAAACATCAGCCAGAAAGAATTGGTACTGAGATGTGGTCTGTGGTCTCCACCTGCAGAACCACTCCTTTATTGAGTGTGTCTTGATAATTGCCAATAATTTCCATCTATTGTCTTCCATTTGCACAACAGCATGTGAAATTGATTGTCAATCAGTGTTGCTTCCTAAGTGGACAGTTTGATTTCACAGAAGTTTGATTTACTTGGAGTTATATTCTGTTGTTTAAGTGTTCCCTTTATTTTTTTGAGCAGTGTATATTTTCTCATGTCCATGTATTTACTACTAAAAGTAATTTGTTACATTTAGGTTTCATTAAGTGTTTTTCACCGGCTATTACAGACTTATTGTTTCCCTGCACATTCAAGTTTTGTGTTTTCTTTGGGCATAGATCAGCTAATAGGCACTCAGGAAAAAAAAACAGATTAAAGATCTACAAACTCTCCCTTAAGACTAAGGAGCTCACTGATAGATTCTCAGTTAGCTAATTTTGCAGCCAGCAATAGACAGTGCAGCACAGATGCTACAGAAGGCAACATTTTTAATGAAACTCAATTACAGAAATCGATTTTAGCCCCAAATACTTGCATTAAAGTAAAAAAAATGGCCCCAAAGCTGGACAACCGCTTTAACTCCTTACCAACATCTGCCGTACATGTATGGTATAAGTCAGTAGCGGGTGTATGGAGCAGGGTCAGCTCGCCCCGTACATGGCAGATAATGGCTGTAACAAACAACCAGGACCTGCCTCTAACAGCTGCGAGTGGAGCGAAGATCTGCCCACCACTGTTAACCTGTTCAGTGCTGCTGTCAATCTCTAACAGCAGCATTAACAGCGCGCCAGCATTGGGACGCGTCGTTCCATGCTCCCACCGATGCTCCTGTGACGCGATCATAGGGCGCCGATGGACTGCTATGACATCCGGGGGTCTGCTGAAGCCTCTGTGCCTGTCATCATAAAGCTTCATTTGGGCTGTAAAGAAGACCGTGGTTTTGCTATATGGAGCATTACTGTGGTATCGCTGTATATAGCACAAGCAATCAGATGATGTATACAAATACAGTGAAAAAAAGTATATATATATTTATTAAAACCCCACACGTTCAACTCACCTCCCACTAAAAATAAAGATAATAAAAATATACACATTTTGTGGTTTGGTCTCTTTCAGAGAAATACAATCTATCAAAATATAAAAAAAAAAAACGATCAGTGAACACAGAAAAAAATTCAAAAAGACAAAATTGCATTTTTTCGTTCGCCTCAATACTGCAGAAAATCCTGTAAGAAGCGATGACCATGACATATGTGTCCCAAAATGTTATCAATAAAGTCCTCTTGCCCTTCAAAAAATAAGCCCCCACACAGCTCCATCAACCCGGAAACTGAAAATGTTTCGGGTCTCAGAAAAAATGGTGACAGCATCAAAAAAAAGTTTTTTTCTTTTGCCAAAACTATTGGAGAAGTTTGGTCTTGCTGTAATCACACTGAGGATAGGATCCTATTACCAGGTCATTTTTACCACACAATGTGCGCCGTTAAAACCGTTCCCAGAAAAACAATGTCAGGCTTTTTTTTTCGCACTTTTACTGCACTTGAAATGTTTTTCCCGTTTTCTAGGACTATGTGGTAAATGAATGGTGTCATTTATAAGGACAGCTCATCCTACAAAATAACAAGACCTCACACTATGTGGACAGATATCAAAAAGTTAGAAAAGTTGGAAAAAGCGGAGGAAAAAACAGAAAAAAAACATAAATTGGTTATGTCGGGAAGGGGTAAAGCTGAAGAAACGCATGTAAGAGCAGAATATGGAGGAAGGTCAGATATCACAGACTGGTGGATACGACCTGCTCCATCGCTGGCAGAATACTCCACCCCCATGGTGTCCGCTGATATCTTCTCTTGTAGCAACGTCTCCAAACTCTATAAAACATCGGGAACAGTCAGCAGAGGGTTTGATGATTGGCTCATATTGGCGATATACTCAGGGGCATTACTGGGGCCAGGGAAGATTGGGAATGAATAGCGTATTGACTGTTAGAGATGTGATCTCTTCCATTAAAGGGGATGTCTAGTTGGAACAAGTTATCACTGATCTCTGGATAGGTGATGACCTGTCCCAGTGGGAGCACCCCTTTATTATGTGGTATATATGGAGGATGTGATATCATGCAGAGTTCTAGCAGTATTACACTTCGGTCCGTTCTGCGTGCATCTGGGCCATTCCCTATGGAGGAGCGGAGCTGGGGGGAAATATCAGGATCTCGTCGCTGGATCCATCCAGATGGGAGATGTAACGAGTGCGGCGCCCCCCACTGGTGTCTCAGCGTATTATGTGTTGGGGAATAATAACTTATTGTCTGGTAAATGTGCTGATTCCTGTCAGTTGTGGTCGCTGAGTGCGTGTGATGGGATGTGGCTCCGTCCGTTATATTATATCACGTCTTATACCTATAATCTCTCGCTGATCGCAGGTGTCTGTCTTCACACTCAGATGAGAAGGAACAAACTGACGATATAGGACTTTTTTTTTTTTTTCCAAATTCAAACCGAGCAATCCTATTGGCTGAGCATGAATGCAGTTACCATGGTGACAGAAGTAGCAGCAGATTTAAAGGGACAAAACACTAATATTGTACTAAAGTGTATTTTATTATATATTTCACATAACTGACTGGGTACACCTTGGTGCGGGTGGGATGGCTTTTTTTAAATCAAAAACCATGTTTACTAAGTACCCTATATTATATATATTCACTATTGCTTTTTACTTACTTATAGCGGGGTATATGCTCATATTGTTTCTATCCTAAGTTTATCTATTTTCTAATAGAGACATGACCAGTCCTCTTTAGAATTTTATAGTGACCCCATTGAGGTCATGGACTGATATTGGGGATTGCAGAGTTGGGGCAAGGTGACAGGTGACAGTAAGTGACATCAAATGAAGGTTATGGTGCATACACAGTAAATCAGTTGTGTTATTCCACAGAAATGCTGTTCTATAAGGCTGTGTGCCCACGTAGCATTTTTCAAGCGTTTATGCTGCGGAATTTCCGCAGCGGAAACGCTTGTAAAACGCTAGGTAATCCGCCCCCCATGGTCCCCAAGGGGATTCCGCATGTTCTATGCACATGCTGCGGATTTTTCCACAGCGTTTATGCTGCGCAGAAAAATCCGCAGCATGTCATTTAATTTTGCGGAAGTGCAGCGGAACTCCCGCCATTGACTTGCATTGAGACGCACAGAAACCGCGACTGTACATTTTTACAAGCGGCTTCTATGTGTCTCTAAATGCGGATGGTACCCAGTTCTGGAGGAGAGGAGACTCTGATCCAGACCTGGGTACCATTGTACCTGTAAAAAAAAGAATAAAATAACAAATAAAGTTTATATTCACCTGTCCGGCGTCTTCTCTCTGAATGCCAGCAGCGCTGAAGGACCTTCGGTGACGTCACAGTCATGTGACCGCAGGCCCTTCACCGCTCTGTCTCGCGATATGCCGGCAGCCGGGAACCAGCCAGGAAGCAGCGCTGCAGCCACGCCGGGGCCTCGGGGGTGAGTATAGCTTTATTTGTTTTAATTTTTACGGTTCACACTGTATAAATCCATGCTGTTTCCATGGATTTATACAGTGTGACCTAGTTGTCAAGCACTTTCCAAGTGATGCTAATCGCCTGGAAAGTGCTTGTCAATCTGCATGCGGAAATGCATGTGAATCCGCATGTGGATCCGCATGTATTCTGCAGGAAAAACGCATGCACAATCTGCATGTACAATCTGCATGCGTTTTTTTCTGCCAGGGAGATGCAGAAATGCTGCAGAAATTTTCTGCTTCATTTCTGCATCGTGGGCACATAGCCTAAAACACAAAATATCTTCATATGGTGAGGAGTTGTGTTGTGTTTTCATCATTTACATTCTAGCGTGGTGATCACATAAAATGTAAAATTCCTATTAAATAATTACTGAATGACAGTAGCCTGTATCCCTGGAGGACAAGTCATTTACCGCTTCACCAGGTTTGATGTTCTAATGCATTTAGATGTTTCAGTATTTGTATATATGTATATATATATTTTTTCCCCTCTTAAGGGTATTCAAGCGCAGACAGTGACCAATTTCTTCCTCGCCTTTGAAGCACAGCTTTCAATTATTCCTGTCGTAAACAAGGTAAAAAGCTTAGAGCCGAACACTATCAGACTCCTTCAGTCCCGCAGCAGGTAAATCTGTGAACATCGCCGGCACTCCTGCTGTTCCTAGTACCGATCCCTCTATGAGCGGCTGTGCAGTAATGAAGGCAGGATTCACCCCAAACTTGCTCGTCTTTTTTTTCGATTTCCAGTTCTGGTAATTAGTTATACACATGTGTATATCCAGTGGTCAACTCAAAACCTGTGTATGGAAAATGAATTGTTTGCTGTATGCATCGCATTTGTAGGATGCACACTGTTCATTTCATTATGGAGCGGAGTAGGAGGAGACTTTCATTACTGTTCCCTTTACTTCCTCCCTGCTGATAGGAAATGCCATGCTGTTTGCTTGTGTCCTGTGATTACAGCAGCCTGCAACAGTTTTCAAGCGTGCACTTCCCGGCTCAGGCATCAAGCAGTAAATGATAAAATTAAAACGCTGCTATCCCTTTGTTAGTCACTTTTTCATCTTCTTCCCCCTTCTACGAATGCTGTAGTCCGTTATTCTAGAACTGCTCTAAAATGGTTCTCTCTAGAGTGTTGGGATTTGGGTTTAGGGTGGGTTAGGGAATTGAACTTCAGATACTTTGTTCATGTTTTATACTATGGAATTACTATGTCATGTATGTTATTTGAAAGATGGAAAATTTGTATTTGGAGTTTTTCAATAAAAATTATTTGATTAAAAAAAAATCATGAAATTAAAATTCCTCCCGTTCTTGAGAAAGAATAGGATTTTTACTAAGAGGTAAATTGCACGTTCCTTGTTTTACAGGCACTTTACATTTTTGCTAGTTTTGTGCGATTACACAATCCCTTCTAAAGGCCAGTGCCAGTTGTACATCTCTCCCTAAACTCTTGTTCAGCACTATATTTTATGCCAGTTTTATTATATGGTTTCTAGATTTTGTCCAGCTTTGATAAATAATTAGTATTTATACTTTTGCTTTTAGGCTGCGTGCCCACGTTGCGGATTACAAGCGTTTTTGATGCGGAATTTCCGCAGCGGAAATGCTTGTAAAACGCATGGTAATCCGCACCCCATGGTCCCCAAGGGGATTCCGCAAGTTCTATGCACATGCTGCGGATTTTTCCGCAGCTTTTATGCTGCGTTCAAAAATCCGCAGCATGTCAATTAATTTTGCGTTTCCGCAAGCGGAATTGCCTTGTGCAATGCATTAAAAACGCAAGGCAATTCCGCATGTGGAAAACGCGAGATAAACGCATGAAAAACGCGCGATAAACGCGTGCGGAATTCCGCATGCGTTTTTCCGGGAGAGGACTTGCAGAAATGAAGCAGAAATTTTCTGCTTCATTTCTGCAACGTGGGCACATAGCCTGAGGCTGAGTTCACACGATGCGTTTTTCATGCGTTTCCGCGGCGTTTTTGCAGTTGCGTAAACGCCGCGGAAACGCATGAAAAACGCATGGTAGAAGGGCAGCAATGTTCCCCAATTGAAATCCGCATGTGCAGGTTTGCCTTGGTTAAAACTGCACAATCCTTTACTGGACTGGTCTACTAATGAGATTAAGTCTTGGAGTCCTAAGTGCTATGATAAATGTTGTAAGGGTATGTGCACACGATGCAGAAATGCTCAGGATTTTTTCCTGAGCGTTTCTGCATCTCTCTGGCAGGAAAAAACGCATGCAGATTGTACATGCGGTTTCCTGCCAGGGACATGCGGAAATGAAGCGGTCTTCACTTTCATTTCCGCATGCGGGTTGACAAGCGCTTCCCAAGCGATTTTAGCATCACTTGGAAAGTGCTTGTCAACTTCACACTATATAAATCCATGCAACCGGCATGGATTTATATAGTGTGTGATGTCAAAAAATAAAAAATAAATCTATACTTTACCCTCTGATGGCCCCCGGTGTCCTGCTTCATTGGTCCCGGCTGCCGGCAGTGAAGACTTTAGGACCTTCCGACATCAGCGTCACGTGACCCGTCACATGACTCTGACGTCAGCGAAGGTCCTTCTTCATTCAAACGCGAAGTGCCCGGGAAGCCGGCAGGACGCAGCGCGGGCCGTCAGAAGGTGAGAATATATATATTTTTTATTTTATTCTTTTGGTACCTGGGTCTGGATGAGAGTCCTCTCATCCACACCCGGGTACCATCCGCACATTAGACCGCATGAAAAGCGCATCAACATATACAGTGATGCGGATTCCATGCGGTCTAATGCAAGTCAATGGCGGCAAAAGAGCAGCGTTTCCGCAAAATTAATTGACATGCTGCGGATTTTTGACCGCAGCGTTTACGCTGCGGAAAAATCCGCATCATGGGCACAGCACATGCGGATTTCCATTGGGGAACATTGCTGCCCTTCTACCATGCGTTTTTCATGCGTTTCCGCGGCGTTTACGCAACTGCAAAAACGCCGCGGAAACGCATGAAAAACGCATCGTGTGAACTCAGCCTAATAGTCGCATTGCGGCTGTGGAAAAAGGGGAATTACCTGTACCTATTCAGGATTTTTGGAAGGTTTTTTCAGAGGAGGAGTCGCAAGTTTTACCTCCTCATAGGGACTATGATTGCACCTTTGAGTTTGTTTCTGGAGCTACTCTTCCCAAGAGTCGCTTATTAAATCTGACTATCCCTGAAAGAAAGGCCTTGGAGGAATACATACAGACGAGCTTGGCTGCTGGTCACATTAGACCTTCTAAGTCGCCTGTGGCCGTTGGATTTTTCTTTGTTAAAAAAAAAAGACGGTGGTTTACGTCCATGTCTGGACTTTCGTGAAATTAATAAGATAACCGTACGCAATTCCTACCCATTGCCGTTAATTCCAGACTTGTTTAACCAGTTAGTGGGGACCAAGTGGTTCTATAAAATTGATCTCCGGGGGGCATACAATTTGTTACGATCGAAGGAGGGTGATGAATCGAAAACTGCTTTTAACACTCCGGTAGGTCATTTTGTGAATCTGGTGATGCCCTTCGGTCTTACCAATGCACCCGCGTTTTTTCAGAACCTTATTAATGACATCCTGAGACCTTTGATTGGCAAGAATGTGATTGTGTATTTGGATGACATTCTGATTTATTCACCAGATCTGGATTCCCATTGGCAGAGCGTACGTGAGGTGTTGCAGTTATTGAGTGATAATTCACTTTTTGCTAAGCTGGAGAAATGTGAGTTCGCTGTGCAGAGAATTAGTTTTTTGGGCTACATTATCTCCAGCGAGGGCTTTGAGATGGACCCGGTGAAAGTTCAGGCTGTGCAGGAATGGCCTAGGCCTATTGGTTTGAAATCGATACAGAGATTTTTGGGTTTCGCCAATTATTACAGGAAATTCATTAAGAATTTTTCTATAATTGTTAAGCCACTGACTGATCTCACCAGGAAAGGTGCGAATACGGTCCAGTGGACTACTGAGGCCATTGAAGCTTTTGTGTATCTCAAGGAGAGGTTCAGTTCTGCCCCTATCCTTATGCAGCCTGATGAGACCAAGCCTTTTTTGGTCGAGGTTGATGCTTCTTCGGTGGGGGTCGGTGCAGTTTTGTCTCAGGAGAACAAGGATGGAGTACATCCCTGTGATTTTTTTTCAAAAAAATTTTCAGAAACCGAACTTAATTACGATGTTGGTAATCGGGAATTGTTGGCTATTAAACTTGCGTTTGAACATTGGCATCATTTCTTGGAAAGTGCTAAATTTCCTGTTCACAGATCATAAGAATTTGATCTATCTGGATGCTGCCAAACGCTTGAATGCCCGTCAAGCTAGGTGGGCACTTTTTTTTTCTCGGTTTAATTTTTCTGTTACCTATATCCCTGGTACTAGGAATGTTAAAGCCGATGCTTTATCTCGCAGCTTTTCCCCCATGGTTGGTACCGAGGAGGAGGAGAGCATTTTAGAGGAAGGAGTTGTGGTAGCAGCATTAGACTCTGTTTTGGAAGAAGGGATTCTGAAAGCCTAAGAGGATGCCCCATCTAACACTCCTCATGGGAGATTGTTTGTGCCTAGAACCTCTAGGAGAGATTTGTTTGTGGGGTATCATGAGTCTCGGTTGGCAGGTCATCCAGGAATTTCTGGGACTAAGAGACTTATCAGTCGCAGTTTTTGGTGGCCCGGGTGGCAGAAGGAAGTCATCAAGTGGGTGCGTCAGTGTACGGTGTGTGCTAGGTCAAAGGCTTCCCATACCCCTGCTGCGGGGTTGCTTTGACCTCTGGAGGTTCCTAGTGCGCCTTGGACGCATTTGGCAATGGATTTTATTACTGACCTTCCTGTGTCCGAGGGTTTCACTGACATCTGGGTGGTCGTGGACCGTTTTAGCAAGATGTGTCATTTGGTTCCATTCATTAAGCTACCCTGCGCTAAGACACTCGCTAAGGCGTTTGTTAAGGAAATTGTCAGGCACCATGGCGTTCCCACCAACATTGTTTCTGATAGGAGACCTCAGTTTGTGGCTCGCTTTTGGCGTGCTTTTTGTGACAGGTTGGGAGTCCATTTGTCATTTTCGTCTGGTTATCTGTCACACTGTCACAGAATACTGGAGGTAGGGGGCCTAAGCTGACCCTAAGCTGGGGCCCTGACTAATCCCTCAACCTGGAGGTACTGTTAAAGGTACAGAGGTCCAGGCCGCCAGCGTAACCCCTACCTCCTGAGGATCCCTGCACCTCAGTAATCTAGTCCTGAGAAGGACCCCGATCACAACAATTGGGAACCAGAAATAATATGCCCACACACAGTATTTAGACGAACGAGACAGTACAAGGGAAAAACCAAAACCACCTTGCATACAACTTCTACACAACTACAACAGAGGGAACACCAACGGGAAAGGAGATAAATGATAAAGCGAGGAAAGGGAAAAAACACTTCCAAATACACTTATCTCAGCAACTCCAAACACCACGATCCGCTCTGTAAGTCTGAATGAAAAGCTTTCACCGACACCTCCCAAACAGACCTGCAGGAATATGAAGGAGTCTCACTAAAGAAGCATTGATTGCAGCTGGGCGAGGCTGGACCTCAGCTAGCCCAGAGAGAGAGAGAGAATTAACTCCTTCACTGCCGAAAAAACACAAAGCACCAACAAGTCAGCTGCGAGAAGTCAAGCTGTGTACTCGTGACGATCTTCGTGGCAACACACCCGTGACAGTACCCCCCCTTCTATGAGGGGCCTCCGGACCCTCAGGGCCAGGTTTATTCGGGTGAGTCGTGTGGAAGGCCCGAACTAATCGGTCTGCGTTAATATCCGACGCAGGAACCCACATCCTCTCCTCAGGACCATACCCCTTCCAATGAACCAAGTACTGAAGGGACCGGCGATTAAAGCGTGAATCAATGACCCTCGATACCTGGAACTCCAAGTTACCATTGACAACCACAGGAGGGGGAGGTAAAGGTGACGGTACCACCGGCGCCACATACCTCTTAAGCAATGATCTGTGAAACACGTTGTGAATTTTAAACGTAGGGGGGAGGTCAAGACGGAATGCCACCGGATTAATAACAGAACTGATTCTGTACGGCCCGATGAACCTGGGACCCAGTTTCCAGGAGGGAACCTTAAGTTTAATATTCCTGGTAGACAACCATACCTGATCGTTCACACTTAGGTCCGGACCAGACACTCTCCTCCTATCAGCCATACGTTTGTATCGGTTCCCCATAGTATTCAGATTCTTCAGCACCCCTCTCCATACTGAAGCGAGAGATGAGGAAAATCGTTCCTCCTCCGGAACCCCCGAAGAGCCCCCCCTACTGAAAGTACAAAACTGGGGGTGAAAACCATATGCCCCAAAAAACGGGGACTTACCAGTGGACTCGCTCCGCCTATTATTGAGAGCAAACTCTGCCAGAGGTAGGAAAGAAGCCCAGTCCTCCTGGTTCTCTGACACAAAACACCGAAGATATGTCTCCAAGCTCTGGTTCATACGTTCCGTCTGACCATTGGTCTGAGGATGAAAAGCCGACAAGAATGACAAATGCATCCCCCGCCGTGCACAAAACGCCTTCCAGAACTTGGACACAAACTGAGACCCCCGATCAGACACCACCTCGGAGGGTACCCCGTGAAGCCTCACAATCTCCCCAATGAACACCTGCGCAAGAGTTTTAGCATTAGGGAGAGCCGGAAGAGCGATAAAATGTGCCATCTTGCTGAACCTGTCCACTACAACGAGTATGACCGTTTTACCCGAAGACGGAGGGAGGTCCGTAATAAAGTCCATAGACAGATGAGTCCAAGGACGCTCCGGGATCTTCAAAGGTAAAAGGGCCCCAGACGGACGGGTATGTGAGGTCTTAGAGCGCGCACAAACCCCACAGGACGCGACAAAAGTTACCACCTCTTTATGTAAGTTAGGCCACCAAAACCGACGCGAGAGGAGATCCACAGTTGCTTTACTCCCCGGGTGTCCTGCAAAAACTGAGTTATGGTGTGCCTCGATCACCTTTTGTCGCAACTGATCTGGAACGAACAGTCTCCCCGGAGGTCCAACAGGGGCGTCCCCCTGAGCCTCCAATATCTCCTCCTCCAGCTCAGAGCATACTGCCGAAACCACCACCCCCTCCTGAAGAATAGGAATCGGGTCGTCCGTATTCCCGGCCCCAGGGAAACTACGAGATAAGGCATCCGCCTTTACATTTTTAGACCCAGGACGATATGTAACGACGAAATTAAACCTGGTAAAAAACAATGACCACCTAGCTTGTCTGGGATTCAGACGTTTAGCGGACTCCAGATATAGCAGGTTCTTGTGATCGGTGATGACGGTGACCGGATGAACTGCCCCCTCCAAAAAATGGCGCCACTCCTCAAAAGCTAACTTAATGGCCAAGAGTTCCCTATTGCCGACATCGTAATTCCTCTCAGCGGACGACAATTTTTTAGAGAAAAAGGCGCACGGATGCCACTTACCAGGGGACGAACCCTGTGACAATACTGCTCCCACCCCTACCTCGGAAGCGTCTACCTCTACAAAGAATGGCTGAGACGCATCAGGTTGAATGAGTATGGGTGCCGAGGCAAAACATTTTTTCAAGGAGGAGAATGCTTGACAAGCCTTGTCAGACCACCTAGAAAAATCCGTCCCCTTTTTAGTCATGTCTGTGAGAGGCTTAACCATGGACGAGAAATTACGAATGAACTTCTGGTAATAGTTAGCAAACCCCAGGAAACGTTGTAGTGCCTTAAGATTCTCCGGCCGATCCCACTCAAGAACTGCCCGCACTTTCCCAGGGTCCATACGAAAACCGGACGCTGAAACCAGGAAGCCTAAAAACTGGAGTTCCTGTACGGCGAACACACACTTTTCCCACTTGGCATACAGTTTATTATCCCGCAAGATCTGTAACACCTGTCTAATGTGCTCCTGATGAGACACCAGATCCGGCGAGTAAATTAAGATATCATCCAGATATATGACAACAAACTGTCCCACCAGGTGGCGAAAAATATCATTAACAAAGTGTTGAAACACCGCCGGGGCATTAGTCAGACCGAATGGCATGACAAGGTTCTCATAATGCCCCTCCGGAGTGTTAAAAGCCGTCTTCCACTCATCCCCCTCCTTCATCCTAATCAGATTGTACGCCCCCCTGAGATCCAACTTAGAGAACCATTTGGCGCCCACGATCTGATTAAAGAGATCGGGAATAAGTGGGAGCGGATACGGATCTCGGACCGTAATCCGATTAAGTTCACGGAAATCCAGGCAAGGGCGTAGGCCTCCATCTTTCTTCTTAACAAAGAAGAACCCCGCGGCCACCGGTGAAGATGAAGGTCTAATATGCCCCTTAGCCAGACTTTCAGAAATATAATCCTTCATGGCCTGCCTCTCAGGACCAGAAAGGTTATACAACCTAGCTTTAGGTAACCTG
Source organism: Phyllobates terribilis (assembly GCF_046119375.1). NCBI lineage: Eukaryota > Metazoa > Chordata > Amphibia > Anura > Dendrobatidae > Phyllobates > Phyllobates terribilis. Next base: position 646,619 of record NW_027363445.1, on the reverse strand, counting down.
GCCTCAGGGAGCAGTTTTACAGAACAGTCATACTCGCGATGAGGAGGTAGTTCCTGACACCCATTCTCCGAGAATACATCCTCAAAGTCCGCCAGAAATGGAGGTAAGACCCAAGGAGTAACCGCACCGATGACCGTGTTCATGCAGTTTTTATTACAGAATTTACTCCATTGGCTTATCTCTCTGGTTTGCCAATTAATAACCGGGTTATGCTTAGCTAACCAAGGAAGGCCCAACACTATAGGAGTGGGAAGACCCTCCAACACGTAGCAAGACAACAGTTCTTTATGTATTGCCCCCACTTGAAGTTTTACGCCATGCACAGCTTGCAAAAAACTTCCCTGACCGAGAGGCCTGGCATCGATCGAGAATATGGGGATGGGTTTAGCCAACTCACTCAATCGCATACCTTGAACCCGGGCAAACCGAGCATCAACCAGATTAGCCCCGGCCCCACTATCCAGAAGAACAGATATCCTCTCAGTTCTCGCACCCACCACCACCTCCGCCGGTACGAGAAACTGAGACGAACCTAGGGACGAAATACCTACTCCCAGATTGCCGTCCACCACACAACCTGGGATCAACAGTTTTTTCGACGACTCTTTACTCTGCAAGGGACGGGATGGACACCCCCCAATAAAATGTCCCTTTTTCCCGCAGAGGAAACACCTTCCTGTCTTATGGCGCTCCACCGGTCCCCTTCCCCGAAATGATGTCCCTCCTAATTGCATAGGCTCCTCCGGACTGACCAGGGGAACCACCATATGAGGGGACCTTGTAGGAGGTGGAGACATTACAGAGGGTAGAGTTATCCCGCACCTCTCCCGAAGCCGTCTGTCAACGCGAATGGCAAGGGCCATAGCGGCTTCCAGTGACGCGGGAGAGTCATACTGTGCCAACACATCCTGTAATTTGTCGGATAAACCATGACAAAACTGGCTCCTAAGAGCCGGGTCATTCCACTGGGTGTCCGTGGCCCACCTACGGAACTCCGAACAGAATTCCTCCGCCGGACGATCTCCCTGCTGAATCCTACGTAACTTAGACTCAGCAAGGGAGATCCGATCTGGGTCATCATATACGAGTCCCAGAGCAGCGAAAAACCTATCCACTGACTGGAGAACTGGGGAGCTTGGGGGAAGAGAGAACGCCCAAGATTGTGGGTCCCCTTGTAGGAGCGAGATGACAATTCCCACCCTTTGTTCTTCGCTGCCCGATAACCGAGGCCGCAGCCGAAAGTACAATTTGCATGCCTCCCGGAAAACAAAAAACTTGTCCCGCCCCCCAGTGAACCTGTCAGGGAGAGCTACTTTAGGTTCTGGTCCGGCTTGCTCCAGAGGATGCAAAACCTTGGACCTAACGTCCGCCAGCCCCATGGACAAACTCTGCAACTGCCGAGCTAGACCGGCTACTGGATCCATGGTAGCTGGAGAAAAACTAAGTTGGTCGGTGAAAATGTCACACTGTCACAGAATACTGGAGGTAGGGGGCCTAAGCTGACCCTAAGCTGGGGCCCTGACTAATCCCTCAACCTGGAGGTACTGTTAAAGGTACAGAGGTCCAGGCCGCCAGCGTAACCCCTACCTCCTGAGGATCCCTGCACCTCAGTAATCTAGTCCTGAGAAGGACCCCGATCACAACAATTGGGAACCAGAAATAATATGCCCACACACAGTATTTAGACGAACGAGACAGTACAAGGGAAAAACCAAAACCACCTTGCATACAACTTCTACACAACTACAACAGAGGGAACACCAACGGGAAAGGAGATAAATGATAAAGCGAGGAAAGGGAAAAAACACTTCCAAATACACTTATCTCAGCAACTCCAAACACCACGATCCGCTCTGTAAGTCTGAATGAAAAGCTTTCACCGACACCTCCCAAACAGACCTGCAGGAATATGAAGGAGTCTCACTAAAGAAGCATTGATTGCAGCTGGGCGAGGCTGGACCTCAGCTAGCCCAGAGAGAGAGAGAGAATTAACTCCTTCACTGCCGAAAAAACACAAAGCACCAACAAGTCAGCTGCGAGAAGTCAGGCTGTGTACTCGTGACGATCTTCGTGGCAACACACCCGTGACATTATCATCCTGAGTCTAATGGACAGACTGAAAGAAAGAACCAGGATGTGGAACAGTTTTTGCGTTGATTTGTGGCAGACAATCAAGAGGGGTGGTCTGAGTTTCTGCCACTCGCAGAATTTGCTCTTAACAACCATACATCCTCCTCTGCTGGGTGTTCTTTTTTTGTTGTACTGGGAGACATCCGTCTTTTGGTTCGTTCTCCAAATTGCGGTCGGCGGTGCCGGAGGAGTAGAATTTTTCCGGTGACTTGGAGAGAGTTTGGACTAATGTACGTTGTAACTTTCAAGAGGCTAACAAAAAGTCCAAGAAGTATTTTAACAGGAAATGTAAAGAGGTTTTGTTTACTGTGGGTGACATGGTTTGGTTGTCCTCAAAGAATCTGCGATTGAGGATTTCCTCTAAAAAATTGGTTCCGAAGTTTGTGGGGCCTTTTAAGGTGCTTCAGGTGGTTAACCAGTCTGCTGTTAGGTTGGAGGTTCCCTCCTCCTGGAAGATTAATCCTGTGTTTCATGTTTCCTTGTTGAAAAAGGCTGATGTATCGGATAGGGAGGCCACTGTCACAGTTCCTCCGGTAGTGGAAGACGGCGAATATGAAATTTCTCGTATCCTGAATTCCAGAGAGCATAGAGGGAGATTGCAGTATCTCGTCGCTTGGAAAGGTTTCGGTCCCGAGGAATAACTCCTGGGTTAAGGCGGATGATGTCTCTGCCCCTAGACTTGTCAGAGCTTTCCACAGGAGATTTCCAGATAGGCCTGGGCCTGGAGGATCCGGAGGATCCTCATAAAAGAGGGGGTACTGTTAGAACCCTAATGTTTGTTTTTGTTTCTATCTTGTGTTTTGCGGTCACGTGACCATCTTCCTATTTATTCCAGCTCCACCCTTCTGGCCTTGCTAGACTTCAGTGTTGTTTAGACTGTCTTTCTAGCCAGGTGCTTTTGTGCCTATCTATCTCTAGTTTGCTTGGTCCTCTGGACCTCTAGTACTTTTGTCAGTTTTTCTTTTGCTCTGCAACAACTTCTGTTAGGAGGTGTCCCATTTTTGTCCCAGTCCTTAGTTCTTTTAGGGACCCCTTCCTTTCTCTATAGGTCTCCGTTCAGACTAGCCGAGGACGAAGGCGGGTCTGTTCACAAGGAATAGGTTGCCTGCTACAACGTAGGGACTCAGCTTAGTCTTACTGTGGGGACAGCTCTCCCCTTCTTTCCCTAGTTTATGTTGCAGATCATAATAATCTTGGATCTACTCATACTTAACAGACAGAACCTTCAGTGTTTCTCACTCACACACCACCTCCTCATCTCGCATCCTATCTGTCAGTGTTCCCCAAGGTTAAGTCATAGGACCCCTGCTCTTCTCCATCTACACCTTCGGCCTGGGACAGCTCATAGAGTCCCACGGCTTTCAGTATCATCTCTATGCTAACGACACACAGATTTACCTCTCTGGACCTGATATCACCTCCTTACTAACCAGAACCCCAAAATGTCTGTTCGCTATCTCATCCTTCTTCTCTGCTAGATTTCTAAAACTTAACATGGATAAAACAGAATTCATCATCTTTCCCCCATTTCACTCAGCCTCCCCATCTGACCTATCCATCAAAATCAATGGCTGTCCACTTTCCCCAGTCCCACAAGCTCGCTGCATCAGAGTAACCCTGGACTCTAACCTCTCCTTCAAGCCACATATCAAAGCCCTTTCCTCCTCCTGCCGACTCCAACTCAAAAATATGGATCCGCATATTCCTCAACCATGAATCTGCAAAAACACTAGTGCACGCCCTCATCATCTCCCGCCTCGACTACTACAACCTCCTGCTCTGTGGCCTCCCCGCTAACACTCCCGTACCCCTCCAATCTATCCTAAACTCTGCTGCCCGACTAATCCACCTGCCTTCCGCCTACTCCCCGGCCTCTCCTCTCTGTCAAATGCTTCACTGACTCCTCATTGCCCAGAGACTCCAGTTCAAAACCCTAACCGTGGCATACCAAGCCATCCACTACCTGTATCCTCCATACATCTGTGACCTAGTCTCCCGGTACACACCTACACGCAACCTACGATCCTCACAAGATCTCCTTCTCTACTCCCCTCTTATCGTTTCTTCTCACAATTGCATACAAGATTTCTCCCGTGCATCCCCCCTACTCTAGAACTCTCTACCCCAAAACATCAGACTCTCGCCTACCGTGGAAACCTTCTAAAGGAACCTGAAAACCCACCTCTTCCGAAAAGCCTACAACCTGCAGTAATCATTGCTCCACCACACCGCTGCATGACCAGCTCTACCCTCACCTACTGTATCCTCACCCATCCCTTGAAGATTGTGAGACATCGCAGGTAGGGTTCTCTCTCCTCCAGTACCAGTTTGCCATTGCGTTTTTGTTCAAGATTTTTGCAATTGTGTTTGCTATGTATACCCCCTTTTTCACATGTAAAGCACCATGGAATAAATGGAGCTAGAATAATAAATAATAATAATAATAAAGTGCCACACACAGTGTCCTGGTATCTCATCCATGCTCTTTCTATTTTATCTTTCATTTGCAGAGATATTAGCAATGAAAGTATTTGGCGCCTAATGAGTTAAAAAAAATTAAGTCCAAGTAGATGTTATCAGAGTTTTCACTGGGGGTGCGAAATTCTTCTCCCTGCATGATGCTGACCAATTATAAGCAGACGACAACACTGAAAAGAAAGATGATCACATCCCCACCATAGCTTAGAGCAGATTTCTCAGTGTCTAAGATGTAAGGATACAGACCTGGTCTCCTGGGCTAACCTCCTGCATGATTAGAGCACACAACTGACTAATACCTTTCAGTTAAGGTCTCTGTGGGTGAAGGGGCAGCACAAGAGAGTTTAGTTGTGCAACATTACAAACCTTTCTAACAGCTTTCCTCCTCTTATGGCACTCTCACCTCTGCTGTTCTGCGCCTATCCCAAACTGCCTGTCCAGAAATGAGAGCACAGTGTCAGTATCACACTTAGATCCGTTGTGCTCAACTTGTACTCATTCTGCAGTGAGATTAGAGCAGACTGTCATTGCATTTCACCATAGAAGTAACCCAGAACACACTGCTCCTGTGTGAGGTGTAATAACAGCCTAATATCACTGCAGAAAGAATACAAGTTGCTTGAGCACAGAAGACATAAGTGTGATACTGGCACACTCCATAATCAGGAGAGTCAATAAAAGGGTTTGTAATGTGACACAGAGAAACTCAGCTGTGCGGCTCCTTCCTTGTCTAAGAGCTGTTACCTCTGCTTTCTAATCATGCAGAAGGTTAGACCAGGAGATCAGGACTCTCCATCATTACACATCTTAGGCTAGGTTCCCACGATGAGCTTTTGGTGAGTTTTTGATGTTGCAGAATTTCTGCACCCATTAAGATAGGTTACTTGCATTATTTCTAAAATATGCAGCGTAAAAACTCACTAAAAACTCATAGTGAGAACGTAGCTTTATACCCTAAGAAACCCGCTTTGAGCTATGGTGGGGGCGTGTTCTTCTTTTCTTTGAGTGTTGCTGCTTGCTTATGATTGGTCAGCATCATACAGGAGAAATCTGCAGCATATTTAAGGATTTCTCACAAGCCTCATTCGGGTAAGGCTGAGTGCCCACGTAGCGTTTTTCAAGCGTTTATGCTGCGGAATTTCCGCAGCATAAACGCTTGTGAAACGCTAGGTAATCCGCACCCCATGGTTCCCAAGGGGATTCCGCATGTTCTATGCACATGTTTCGGATTTTTCCGCAGCGTTTATGCTGCGTACAAAAATCCGCAGCATGTCATTTAATTTTGCAGAAGCGCAGCGGAACTCCCGCCATTGACTTGCATTGAGACGCATAGAAACCGCGACTGTACATTTTTACAAGCGGCTTCTATGCGTCTCTATGTGCGGATGGTACCCAGTTCTGGAGGAGAGGAGACTCTCATCCAGACCTGGGTACCATTGTACCTGTAAAAAAAGAATAAAAAAACAAATAAAGTTTATATTCACCTGTCCGGCGGCTTCTCTCTGAATGCCGGCATCGCTTGAGGACCTGCGGTGACGTCACAGTCATGTGACCGCAGGCCCTTCACCGCTCTGTCTCGCGATATGCCGGCATCCAGGAACCAGACAGGAACGAGCGCTGCAGCCACGTCGGGCATCAGGGGTGAGTATAGCTTTATTTGTTTTCATTTTTACGGTTCACACTATATAAATCCATGCTGTTTCCATGGATTTATACAGTGTGACCTAGTTGTCAAGCACTTTCCAAGTGATGCTAAAATCGCCTGGAAAGCGCTTGTCAATCTGCATGCGGAAATGCATGTGAATCCGCATGTATTCTGCAGGAAAAACGCATGTACAATCTGCATGCGTTTTTTCTGCCAGGGAGATGCAGAAATTTTCTGCTTCATTTCTGCATCGTGGGCACATAGCCTAAATGCAAAAAGGTAAATAAAATTACCAAAATTTCCACAACAAAAGTGTAGCTCTACCTACAGCGTATTCACACCCAGACTATAAGATTATGGCCGGTCTCTGGGTGGTGTTTTTTTACACAGTAGTCAGAACCTACAACATTGTGGTGCCGTGCATTACATGAGCTATAATAAGGGAGCGCCTGTCAGCATAGAGCGAATACATCCATATACCGACCAGCAGAAAGTGTAAGAGAAGAACTATAGAAGGATGGACCATAGTGGAGCATTCCGGACTGGAGCAACATAAGGAGCCAGAAGGCCTCCCCCCGGTATTCCATGCTATGTGCTCCTTATAAAGTGACATCTCTCCATAGACCCCTCTGTGAAGACCACCCCCTTATCCAGATGATACATTCTCACTTCCACCATATATAATGCAGACTGGCCATTTTTTATTTTTTTTTTCAGAAAATCCCCAATTTTGGGTCGTCAGCTGTAGAAGAAGAAATGCTTTACACCAGTGCTGGGAACCTATGGCAGCGTGCAGAGGGGGCAGCAGAGCCCTCCTGGGGGGCACCATGGCCGCAGCACTAGCGCTACTGGATCGGGCCGGCGGGGGAGAACTCTGAGCCGCCGAGTGTCGGCACCAGCTCCGCTACTGCAGCTAGATGTGCGATCTCTCTCGGACGGAAAAACATCGAGCTGAAGTGTATTGCAGCGCACGAACTAGCCAGGCCCGTGCGCTGCAATACACGCTGCCGGCCAATCAGAGGCCAGCGGCTGCCGGCCAATCAGAGGCCAGCATGACGTCGGCCGGTCAATCAGAGGCCAGCATGAATTCGGCCGGACAATCAGAGGAAAGCGGCTTCCGGACAATCAGAAGCGGCTGCCGGCCAATCAGAGGCCAGCATGACGACGACTGGTCAATCAGAGGCCAGCGTCTGCCGGCCAATCAGAGGCCAGCATGACATCAGCCGGCCAATCAGAGGCCAGCGGCTTCCTTCCAATCAGAGGCCAGCATGAATTCGGCCGGCCAATCAGAGGCCTGCGGCTTCTGGCCAATCAGAGACCAGCATGACGTGGGCCGGCCAATCAGAGGCTAGTGACTTCCGGACAATCAGAAGCGGCTGCCGGCAAATCAGAGGCCAGCATGACGTCGGCTGGCCAATCAGAGGCCAGCGGCCGCTGGCCTCTGATTGGCCGGCAGCGTGCACTGCAGCGCGCACGGACCTGGCTAGTACGTGCGCGGCAATACACTTCAGCTAGATGTGCCGACTACAGGAGAGGACGCTGCGCGGGAGAAGAAGGAAGGTGAGGAGGAGGGATTATTATGTGTTTTTGTTTTTTTTTTTAATATGGGATGCACAATGGCTGGGGGGGGGGGAGGGAGCATGTATATCAGGACTGAGGGGAGGGCCAGCATATATACCAGGATTGAGGGGAGGGCCAGCATATATACCAGGATTGAGGGGAGGGCCAGCATATATACCAGGATTGAGGGGAGGGCCAGCATATATACGAGGATTGAGGGGAGGGCCAGCATATATATACCAGTATTGAGGGGAGGGCCAGCATGTACACCAGGATTGAGGGGAGGGCCAGCATATATACCAGGATTGAGGGGAGGGCCAGCATATATACCAGGATTGAGGGGAGGGCAGCATATATACCAGGATTGAGGGGAGGGCCAGCATTTATACCAGGATTGAGGGGAGGGCCAGCATATATACCAGGATTGAGGGGAGGGCCAGCATATATACCAGGATTGAGGGGAGGGCCAGCATATATACCAGGATTGAGGAGAGGGCCAGCATATATACCAGGATTGAACGGAGGGCCAGCATATATACAAGGATTGAGGGGAGGGCCAGCATATATACGAGGATTGAGAGGAGGGCCAGCATATATACCAGGATTGAGGGGAGGGCCAGCATATATACCAGGATTGAGGGGAGGGCCAGCATATATACCAGGATTGAGGGGAGGGCCAGCATATATACGAGGATTGAGGGGAGGGCCAGAATATATACGAGGATTGAGGGGAGGGCCAGCATATATACCAGTATTGAGGGGAGGGCCAGCATATACACCAGGATTGAGGGGAGGGCCAGCATATATAACAGGATTGAGGGGAGGGCCAGCATATATACCAGGATTGAGGGGGGGGGGCCAGCATATATACCAGGATTGAGGGGAGGGCCAGCATATATACCAGGATTGAGGGGAGGGCCAGCATATATACCAGGATTGAGGGGAGGGCCAGCATATATACCAGGATTGAGGGGAGGGCCAGCATATATACCAGGATTGAGGGGAGGGCCAGCATATATACGAGGATTGAGGGGAGGGCCAGCATATATACGAGGATTGAGGGGAGGGCCAGCATATATACCAGTATTGAGGGGAGGGCCAGCATATACACCAGGATTGAGGGGAGGGCCAGCATATATACCAGGATTGAGGGGAGGGCCAGCATATATACCAGGATTGAGGGGGGGCCAGCATATATACCAGGATTGAGGGGAGGGCCAGCATATATACCAGGATTGAGGGGAGGGCCAGCATATATACCAGGATTGAGGGGAGGGCCAGCATATATAGCAGGATTGAGGGGAGGGCCAGCATATATACGAGGATTGAGGGGAGGGCCAGCATATATATACCAGTCTTGAGGGGAGGGCCAGCATATACACCAGGATTGAGGGGAGGGCCAGCATATATACCAGGATTGAGGGGAGGGCCAGCATATATACCAGGATTGAGGGGAGGGCAGCATATATACCAGGATTGAGGGGAGGGCCAGCATTTATACCAGGATTGAGGGGAGGGCCAGCATATATACCAGGATTGAGGGGAGGGCCAGCATATATACCAGGATTGAGGGGAGGGCCAGCATATATACCAGGATTGAGGAGAGGGCCAGCATATATACCAGGATTGAAGGGAGGGCCAGCATATATACGAGGATTGAGGGGAGGGCCAGCATATATACGAGGATTGAGAGAAGGGCCAGCATATATACCAGGATTGAGGGGAGGGCCAGCATATATACCAGGATTGAGGGGAGGGCCAGCATATATACCAGGATTGAGGGGAGGGCCAGCATATATACGAGGATTGAGGGGAGGGCCAGCATATATACGAGGATTGAGGGGAGGGCCAGCATATATACCAGTATTGAGGGGAGGGCCAGCATATACACCAGGATTGAGGGGAGGGCCAGCATATATACCAGGATTGAGGGGAGGGCCAGCATATATACCAGGATTGAGGGGGGGGCCAGCATATATACCAGGATTGAGGGGAGGGCCAGCATATATACCAGGATTGAGGGGAGGGCCAGCATATATACCAGGATTGAGGGGAGGGCCAGCATATATACCAGGATTGAGGGGAGGGCCAGCATATATACGAGGATTGAGGGGACGGCCAGCATATATATACCAGTATTGAGGGGAGGGCCAGAATATACACCAGGATTGAGGGGAGGGCCAGCATATATACCAGGATTGAGGGGAGGGCCAGCATATATACCAGGATTGAGGGGAGGGCAGCATATATACCAGGATTGAGGGGAGGGCCAGCATTTATAACAGGATTGAGGGGAGGGCCAGCATATATACCAGGATTGAGGGGAGGGCAGCATATATACCAGGATTGAGGGGAGGGCCAGCATTTATACCAGGATTGAGGGGAGGGCCAGCATATATACCAGGATTGAGGGGAGGGCCAGCATATATACCAGGATTGAGGGGAGGGCCAGCATATATACCAGGATTGAGGAGAGGGCCAGCATATATACCAGGATTGAAGGGAGGGCCAGCATATATACGAGGATTGAGGGGAGGGCCAGCATATATACGAGGATTGAGAGGAGGGCCAGCATATATACCAGGATTGAGGGGAGGGCCAGCATATATACCAGGATTGAGGGGAGGTCCAGTATATATACCAGGATTGAGGGGAGGGCCAGCATATATATGAGGATTGAGGGGAGGGCCAGCATATATACCAGTATTGAGGGGAGGGCCAGCATATACACCAGGATTGAGGGGAGGGCCAGCATATATACCAGGATTGAGGCGGGGGGCAGCATATATACCAGGATTGAGGGGAGGGCCAGCATATATACCAGGATTGAGGGGAGGGCCAGCATATATACCAGGATTGAGGGGAGGGCCAGCATATATACCAGTATTGAGGGGAGGGCCAGCATATACACCAGGATTGAGGGGAGGGCCAGCATATATACCAGGATTGACTGGAGGGCCAGCATATATACAAGGATTGAGGGGAGGGCCAGCATATATACGAGGATTGAGGGGAGGGCCAGCATATATATCCCAGTATTGAGGGGAGGGCCAGCATATACACCAGGATTGAGGGGAGGGCCAGCATATATACCAGGATTGAGGGGAGGGCCAGCATATATACCAGGATTGAGGGGAGGGCAGCATATATACCAGGATTGAGGGGAGGGCCAGCATTTATACCAGGATTGAGGGGAGGGCCAGCATATATACCAGGATTGAGGGGAGGGCCAGCATATATACCAGGATTGAGGGGAGGGCCAGCATATATACCAGGATTGAGGAGAGGGCCAGCATATATACCAGGATTGAAGGGAGGGCCAGCATATATATGAGGATTGAGGGGAGGGCCAGCATATATACGAGGATTGAGAGAAGGGCCAGCATATATACCAGGATTGAGGGGAGGGCCAGCATATATACCAGGATTGAGGGGAGGGCCAGCATATATACCAGGATTGAGGGGAGGGCCAGCATATATACGAGGATTGAGGGGAGGGCCAGCATATATACGAGGATTGAGGGGAGGGCCAGCATATATACCAGTATTGAGGGGAGGGCCAGCATATACACCAGGATTGAGGGGAGGGCCAGCATATATACCAGGATTGAGGGGAGGGCCAGCATATATACCAGGATTGAGGGGAGGGCCAGCATATATACCAGGATTGAGGGGAGGGCCAGCATATATACGAGGATTGAGGGGACGGCCAGCATATATATACCAGTATTGAGGGGAGGGCCAGAATATACACCAGGATTGAGGGGAGGGCCAGCATATATACCAGGATTGAGGGGAGGGCCAGCATATATACCAGGATTGAGGGGAGGGCAGCATATATACCAGGATTGAGGGGAGGGCCAGCATTTATAACAGGATTGAGGGGAGGGCCAGCATATATACCAGGATTGAGGGGAGGGCAGCATATATACCAGGATTGAGGGGAGGGCCAGCATTTATACCAGGATTGAGGGGAGGGCCAGCATATATACCAGGATTGAGGGGAGGGCCAGCATATATACCAGGATTGAGGGGAGGGCCAGCATATATACCAGGATTGAGGAGAGGGCCAGCATATATACCAGGATTGAAGGGAGGGCCAGCATATATACGAGGATTGAGGGGAGGGCCAGCATATATACGAGGATTGAGAGGAGGGCCAGCATATATACCAGGATTGAGGGGAGGGCCAGCATATATACCAGGATTGAGGGGAGGTCCAGTATATATACCAGGATTGAGGGGAGGGCCAGCATATATATGAGGATTGAGGGGAGGGCCAGCATATATACCAGTATTGAGGGGAGGGCCAGCATATACACCAGGATTGAGGGGAGGGCCAGCATATATACCAGGATTGAGGCGGGGGGCAGCATATATACCAGGATTGAGGGGAGGGCCAGCATATATACCAGGATTGAGGGGAGGGCCAGCATATATACCAGGATTGAGGGGAGGGCCAGCATATATACCAGTATTGAGGGGAGGGCCAGCATATACACCAGGATTGAGGGGAGGGCCAGCATATATACCAGGATTGACTGGAGGGCCAGCATATATACAAGGATTGAGGGGAGGGCCAGCATATATACGAGGATTGAGGGGAGGGCCAGCATATATATCCCAGTATTGAGGGGAGGGCCAGCATATACACCAGGATTGAGGGGAGGGCCAGCATATATACCAGGATTGAGGGGAGGGCCAGCATATATACCAGGATTGAGGGGAGGGCAGCATATATACCAGGATTGAGGGGAGGGCCAGCATTTATACCAGGATTGAGGGGAGGGCCAGCATATATACCAGGATTGAGGGGAGGGCCAGCATATATACCAGGATTGAGGGGAGGGCCAGCATATATACCAGGATTGAGGAGAGGGCCAGCATATATACCAGGATTGAAGGGAGGGCCAGCATATATATGAGGATTGAGGGGAGGGCCAGCATATATACGAGGATTGAGAGAAGGGCCAGCATATATACCAGGATTGAGGGGAGGGCCAGCATATATACCAGGATTGAGGGGAGGGCCAGCATATATACCAGGATTGAGGGGAGGGCCAGCATATATACGAGGATTGAGGGGAGGGCCAGCATATATACGAGGATTGAGGGGAGGGCCAGCATATATACCAGTATTGAGGGGAGGGCCAGCATATACACCAGGATTGAGGGGAGGGCCAGCATATATACCAGGATTGAGGGGAGGGCCAGCATATATACCAGGATTGACGGGGGGGCCAGCATATATACCAGGATTGAGGGGAGGGCCAGCATATATACCAGGATTGAGGGGAGGGCCAGCATATATACCAGGATTGAGGGGAGGGCCAGCATATATACCAGGATTGAGGGGAGGGCCAGCATATATACGAGGATTGAGGGGAGGGCCAGCATATATATACCAGTATTGAGGGGAGGGCCAGCATATACACCAGGATTGAGGGGAGGGCCAGCATATATACCAGGATTGAGGGGAGGGCCAGCATATATACCAGGATTGAGGGGAGGGCAGCATATATACCAGGATTGAGGGGAGGGCCAGCATTTATACCAGGATTGAGGGGAGGGCCAGCATGTATACCAGGATTGAGGGGAGGGCCAGCATATATACCAGGATTGAGGGGAGGGCCAGCATATATACCAGGATTGAGGAGAGGGCCAGCATATATACCAGGATTGAAGGGAGGGCCAGCATATATACGAGGATTGAGGGGAGGGCCAGCATATATACGAGGATTGAGAGGAGGGCCAGCATATATACCAGGATTGAGGGGAGGGCCAGCATATATACCAGGATTGAGGGGAGGGCCAGCATATATACCAGGATTGAAGGGAGGGCCAGCATATATACGAGGATTGAGGGGAGGGCCAGCATATATACCAGGATTGAGGGGAGGTCCAGTATATATACCAGGATTGAGGGGAGGGCCAGCATATATATGAGGATTGAGGGGAGGGCCAGCATATATACCAGTATTGAGGGGAGGGCCAGCATATACACCAGGATTGAGGGGAGGGCCAGCATATATACCAGGATTGAGGGGGGGGGCAGCATATATACCAGGATTGAGGGGAGGGCCAGCATATATACCAGGATTGAGGGGAGGGCCAGCATATATACCAGGATTGAGGGGAGGGCCAGCATATATACCAGTATTGAGGGGAGGGCCAGCATATACACCAGGATTGAGGGGAGGGCCAGCATATATACCAGGATTGAGGGGGGGGCAGCATATATACCAGGATTGAGGGGAGGGCCAGCATATATACCAGGATTGAGGGGAGGGCCAGCATATATACCAGGATTGAGGGGAGGGCCAGCATATATACAAGGATTGAGGGGAGGGCCAGCATATATACGAGGATTGAGGGGAGGGCCAGCATATATATACCAGTATTGAGGGGAGGGCCAGCATATACACCAGGATTGAGGGGAGGGCCAGCATATATACCAGGATTGAGGGGAGGGCCAGCATATATACCAGGATTGAGGGGAGGGCAGCATATATACCAGGATTGAGGGGAGGGCCAGCATTTATACCAGGATTGAGGTGAGGGCCAGCATATATACCAGGATTGAGGGGAGGGCCAGCATATATACCAGGATTGAGGGGAGGGCCAGCATATATACCAGGATTGAGGAGAGGGCCAGCATATATACCAGGATTGAAGGGAGGGCCAGCATATATATGAGGATTGAGGGGAGGGCCAGCATATATACGAGGATTGAGAGAAGGGCCAGCATATATACCAGGATTGAGGGGAGGGCCAGCATATATATACCAGGATTGAGGGGAGGGCCAGCATATATACCAGGATTGAAGGGAGGGCCAGCATATATACGAGTATTGAGGGGAGGGCCAGCATCTATACGAGGATTGAGGGGAGGGCCAGCATATATACCAGTATTGAGGGGAGGGCCAGCATATACACCAGGATTGAGGGGAGGGCCAGCATATATACCAGGATTGAGGGGAGGGCCAGCATATATACCAGGATTGAGGGGAGGGCAGCATATATACCAGGATTGAGGGGAGGGCCAGCATATATACCAGGATTGAGGGGAGGGCCAGCATATATACCAGGATTGAGGGGAGGGCCAGCATATATACCAGGATTGAGGGGAGGGCAGCATATATACCAGGATTGAGGGGAGGGCCAGCATTTATACCAGGATTGAGGGGAGGGCCAGCATATATACCAGGATTGAGGAGAGGGCCAGCATATATACCAGGATTGAAGAGAGGGCCAGCATATATACCAGGATTGAAGGGAGGGCCAGCATATATACCAGGATTGAGGGGAGGGCCAGCATATATACCAGGATTGAAGGGAGTGCCAGCATATATACCAGGATTGAGGGGAGGGCAGCATTTATACCAGGATTGAGGGGAGGGCCAGCATATATACCAGGATTGAGGGGAGGGCCAGCATATATACCAGGATTGAGGAGAGGGCCAGCATATATACCAGGATTGAAGAGAGGGCCAGCATATATACCAGGATTGAAGGGAGGGCCAGCATATATACCAGGATTGAGGGGAGGGCCAGCATATATACCAGGATTGAGGGGAGGGCCAGCATATCTACCAGGATTGAGGGGAGGGCCAGCATATATACCAGGATTGAGGGGAGGGCCAGCATATACACCAGGATTGAGGGGAGGGCCAGCATATATACGAGGATTGAGGGGAGGGCAGCATTTATACCAGGATTGAGGGGAGGGCCAGCATATATACCAGGATTGAGGGGAGGGCCAGCATATATACCAGGATTGAGGGGAGGGCAGCATATATACCAGGATTGAGGGGAGGGCCAGCATTTATACCAGGATTGAGGGGAGGGCCAGCATATTTACCAGGATTGAGGGGAGGGCCAGCATATATACCAGGATTGAGGAGAGGGCCAGCATATATTCCAGGATTGAGGAGAGGGCCAGCATATATACCAGGATTGAAGAGAGGGCCAGCATATATACCAGGATTGAGGGGGGGGCCAGCATATATACCAGGATTGAGGGGAGGGCCAGCATATATACCAGGATTGAGGGGAGGGCCAGCATATATACCAGAATTGAGGGGAGGGCCAGCATATATACCAGGATTGAGGGGAGGGCCAGCATATATACGAGGATTGAGGGGAGGGCCAGCATATATATACCAGTATTGAGGGGAGGGCCAGCATATACACCAGGATTGAGGGGAGGGCCAGCATATATACCAGGATTGAGGGGAGGGCCAGCATATATACCAGGATTGAGGGGAGGGCAGCATATATACCAGGATTGAGGGGAGGGCCAGCATTTATACCAGGATTGAGGGGAGGGCCAGCATGTATACCAGGATTGAGGGGAGGTCCAGCATATATACCAGGATTGAGGGGAGGGCCAGCATATATACCAGGATTGAGGAGAGGGCCAGCATATATACCAGGATTGAAGGGAGGGCCAGCATATATACGAGGATTGAGGGGAGGGCCAGCATATATACGAGGATTGAGAGGAGGGCCAGCATATATACCAGGATTGAGGGGAGGGCCAGCATATATACCAGGATTGAGGGAAGGGCCAGCATATATACCAGGATTGAAGGGAGGGCCAGCATATATACGAGGATTGAGGGGAGGGCCAGCATATATACCAGGATTGAGGGGAGGTCCAGCATATATACCAGGATTGAGGGGAGGGCCAGCATATATATGAGGATTGAGGGGAGGGCCAGCATATATACCAGTATTGAGGGGAGGGCCAGCATATACACCAGGATTGAGGGGAGGGCCAGCATATATACCAGGATTGAGGGGGGGGCAGCATATATACCAGGATTGAGGGGAGGGCCAGCATATATACCAGGATTGAGGGGAGGGCCAGCATATATACCAGGATTGAGGGGAGGGCCAGCATATATACCAGTATTGAGGGGAGGGCCAGCATATACACCAGGATTGAGGGGAGGGCCAGCATATATACCAGGATTGAGGGGGGGGCAGCATATATACCAGGATTGAGGGGAGGGCCAGCATATATACCAGGATTGAGGGGAGGGCCAGCATATATACCAGGATTGAGGGGAGGGCCAGCATATATACAAGGATTGAGGGGAGGGCCAGCATATATACGAGGATTGAGGGGAGGGCCAGCATATATATACCAGTATTGAGGGGAGGGCCAGCATATACACCAGGATTGAGGGGAGGGCCAGCATATATACCAGGATTGAGGGGAGGGCCAGCATATATACCAGGATTGAGGGGAGGGCAGCATATATACCAGGATTGAGGGGAGGGCCAGCATTTATACCAGGATTGAGGGGAGGGCCAGCATATATACCAGGATTGAGGGGAGGGCCAGCATATATACCAGGATTGAGGGGAGGGCCAGCATATATACCAGGATTGAGGAGAGGGCCAGCATATATACCAGGATTGAAGGGAGGGCCAGCATATATATGAGGATTGAGGGGAGGGCCAGCATATATACGAGGATTGAGAGAAGGGCCAGCATATATACCAGGATTGAGGGGAGGGCCAGCATATATACCAGGATTGAGGGGAGGGCCAGCATATATACCAGGATTGAGGGGAGGGCCAGCATATAGACGAGGATTGAGGGGAGGGCCAGCATATATACGAGGATTGAGGGGAGGGCCAGCATATATACCAGTATTGAGGGGAGGGCCAGCATATACACCAGGATTGAGGGGAGGGCCAGCATATATACCAGGATTGAGGGGAGGGCCAGCATATATACCAGGATTGAGGGGGGGGCCAGCATATATACCAGGATTGAGGGGAGGGCCAGCATATATACCAGGATTGAGGGGAGGGCCAGCATATATACCAGGATTGAGGGGAGGGCCAGCATATATACCAGGATTGAGGGGAGGGCCAGCATATATACGAGGATTGAGGGGAGGGTCAGCATATATATACCAGTATTGAGGGGAGGGCCAGCATATACACCAGGATTGAGGGGAGGGCCAGCATATATACCAGGATTGAGGGGAGGGCCAGCATATATACCAGGATTAAGGGGAGGGCAGCATATATACCAGGATTGAGGGGAGGGCCAGCATTTATACCAGGATTGAGGGGAGGGCCAGCATGTATACCAGGATTGAGGGGAGGGCCAGCATATATACCAGGATTGAGGGGAGGGCCAGCATATATACCAGGATTGAGGAGAGGGCCAGCATATATACCAGGATTGAAGGGAGGGCCAGCATATATACGAGGATTGAGGGGAGGGCCAGCATATATACGAGGATTGAGAGGAGGGACAGCATATATACCAGGATTGAGGGGAGGGCCAGCATATATACCAGGATTGAGGGGAGGGCCAGCATATATACCAGGATTGAAGGGAGGGCCAGCATATATACGAGGATTGAGGGGAGGGCCAGCATCTATACGAGGATTGAGGGGAGGGCCAGCATATATACCAGTATTGAGGGGAGGGCCAGCATATACACCAGGATTGAGGGGAGGGCCAGCATATATACCAGGATTGAGGGGAGGGCCAGCATATATACCAGGATTGAGGGGAGGGCAGCATATATACCAGGATTGAGGGGAGGGCCAGCATATATACCAGGATTGAGGGGAGGGCCAGCATATATACCAGGATTGAGGGGAGGGCCAGCATATATACCAGGATTGAGGAGAGGGCCAGCATATATACCAGGATTGAAGGGAGGGCCAGCATATATACCAGGATTGAAGGGAGGGCCAGCATATATACCAGGATTGAGGGGAGGGCCAGCATATATACCAGGATTGAGGGGAGGGCCAGCATATACACCAGGATTGAGGGGAGGGCCAGCATATATACCAGGATTGAGGGGAGGGCAGCATATATACCAGGATTGAGGGGAGGGCCAGCATATATACCAGGATTGAGGGGAGGGCCAGCATATATACCAGGATTGAGGGGAGGGCAGCATATATACCAGGATTGAGGGGAGGGCCAGCATTTATACCAGGATTGAGGGGAGGGCCAGCATATATACCAGGATTGAGGAGAGGGCCAGCATATATACCAGGATTGAAGAGAGGGCCAGCATATATACCAGGATTGAAGGGAGGGCCAGCATATATACCAGGATTGAGGGGAGGGCCAGCATATATACCAGGATTGAAGGGAGTGCCAGCATATATACCAGGATTGAGGGGAGGGCAGCATTTATACCAGGATTGAGGGGAGTCCCAGCATATATACCAGGATTGAGGGGAGGGCCAGCATATATACCAGGATTGAGGAGAGGGCCAGCATATATACCAGGATTGAAGAGAGGGCCAGCATATATACCAGGATTGAAGGGAGGGCCAGCATATATACCAGGATTGAGGGGAGGGCCAGCATATATACCAGGATTGAGGGGAGGGCCAGCATATCTACCAGGATTGAGGGGAGGGCCAGCATATATACCAGGATTGAGGGGAGGGCCAGCATATACACCAGGATTGAGGGGAGGGCCAGCATATATACCAGGATTGAGGGGAGGGCAGCATATATACCAGGATTGAGGGGAGGGCCAGCATATATACCAGGATTGAGGGGAGGGCCAGCATATATACCAGGATTGAGGGGAGGGCAGCATATATACCAGGATTGAGGGGAGGGCCAGCATTTATACCAGGATTGAGGGGAGGGCCAGCATATTTACCAGGATTGAGGGGAGGGCCAGCATATATACCAGGATTGAGGAGAGGGCCAGCATATATTCCAGGATTGAGGAGAGGGCCAGCATATATACCAGGATTGAAGAGAGGGCCAGCATATATACCAGGATTGAAGGGAGGGCCAGCATATATACCAGGATTGAGAGGAGGGCCAGCATATATACCAGGATTGAAGGGAGGGCCAGCATATATACCAGGATTGAGGGGAGGGACAGCATATATACCAGGATTGAGGGGAGGGCCAGCATATATACCAGGATTGAAGGGAGGGCCAGCATATATACCAGGATTGAGGGGAGGCCCACCATATATACCAGGATTGAGGGGAGGGCCAGCATATATACCAGGATTGAGGGGGGGCAGCATATATACCAGGATTGAGGGGAGGGGCAGCATATATACCAGGATTGAGGAGAGGGCCAGCATATATACCAGGATTGAAGAGAGGGCCAGCATATATACCAGGATTGAAGGGAGGGCCAGCATATATACCAGGATTGAGGGGAGGGCCAGCATATATACCAGGATTGAAGGGAGGGCCAGCATATATACCAGAATTCAGGGGAGGGCCAGCATATATACCAGGATTCAGGGGAGGGCCGGCATATATACCAGGATTGAGGGGAGGGCCTGCATATATACCAGGATTGACGGGAGGGCCAGCATATATACCAGGATTGAGGGGAGGGCCAGCACATATACCAGGATTGAGGGGGGGGGGGCAGCATATATACCAGGATTGAGGGGGGGCCAACATATATATCAGGATTGACGGGAGGGCCAGCATATATACCAGGATTGAGGGGAGGGCCAGCATATATACCAGGATTGAGGGGGGGGCCAGCACATATACCAAGATTGAGGGGAGGGCCAGCATATATACCAGGATTGAGGGGAGGGCCAGCACATATACCAGGATTGAGGGGAGGGCCAGCATATATACCAGGATTGAGGGGAGGGCCAGCATATATACCAGGATGTGGGTGAGCACATTCTTTATTTCTGCAGTCTCTTACCCCTGCTCCTGTCTGTGGCTGCTCTATGCTGCCCTCGCCTGCTCTTTGTATCAGTTGTTTGTATCAGTAAAACCTCAATATTTAGGATAAATTGCCGTGTTGGCACTTGGCGATAAATAAGTGGGTTTTGGATTGCAGTTTGGGCACTCGGTCTCTAAAAGATTCGCCATCACTGTTTTAAACCAATCAATGTGCAAATATCAACATTTTTGAGAAAATACAATACATTTGATCAGATGTCAAAAAATATTCCAGAAAAAAAAAATTGTGATCAGAAATCATAAAGAAAAATTAACTCTTTAATACCATTTTTACCAAAAATACATTGTAAAAAAAAAGGAAGTGTAATTTTCTACAGTACAATATTTATTTCTATTTTTCTCAAATGAATTTTCATTTTAGGCCCCAAAAAATTGAAAATCAATGTAAAAAGTGTATTTTAATACAATAAAAAAAATCAGGGTAATTGTTCAGTTGTATTGCCAGTTTTACAGCACGACCCGTAGCGATTTACGATCCCACAGGCCGATGAGCTACAATCTTCCTGAGAAAGGATTCATCAATGTATCAGATGCTTTCTTGCATGTTTCTACATGGAGCAATACACATATGTTCCATGTCCCTTCCTCTAAGAAACCTTCAATGAACCCTGATAGGATCTACAGAGAATAGACAAGACGTCCTTTACAGTGTTACACACTTACTCCATACTCAGTCTAATTTCATCATTCATTTTACTTTCTGCTTATAAATGCATTCATTAAAATAATGAATATCTGCATTGAGGACAGTAGAAGAACTAGTTTGTGTTTGTTCATCAAGATGCATTATCTTGGTTTCGTCTTGGCACTGTTAACTGTTGGTAGGTAGGCAGAGTACTGGAGAGGTTGCTCCCGTCGTTCAGAGAGTTGCTCCGGTGCGGTGTTCTGTTGGTAGACTGACCGCTTTGTTGGTTTGCTTGCTATCAGGTGGTGAATCATATCGGTTATGAGATTGAGTTTATGATCCATTTGAGTTACCTACAAATATATAAAAAAAAATTCAAACAAAGAGAATAGCATAGATACAGACCACACTCCATACACATTTCACACTACCCGTGAGCGCTGCCTGATATTGTAGCTTATCCCTAACCAAATCAATGGGGCACTGAGTTGCAATACCAGACACACCCCATGGACAAGAGAGGCACAGTTTTGGGGAGAAATAAAGTAGATAGATCCTTTAATGCAATATTGGTTAGCCATTTAGACATTGTTGTTTTAATTGAAAACTATAGTTGGTGCGATTCTTTTCGCAGCACTGGGTCCATCGGCCACGTCAGTAATCTTTGGATGCTGGACAGGAGCCTCAAGACCTGCCTTCTACCTTCCAAGATTCCCTGCTTCTCTTCTGATTAGCTGCATCTTTATGGTTACAGCATGATGCATATGTGACATTGCATCAGGCCGGCTAATCAGTAGAACAGCTGTGGATGCCGGGATGTAGGAGGTGGTTCTCAGGGCTCCGATGCAGCCGTCACAGATTATGGATGTGGCTGATGGACTGGGTCCTGCGAATTGACTCGCACCAACTCTATTGGAAACCTTTGTCAGATTGAACTACTTAATGAACTCAGAAAGAGCTTTCTGTCCACATCCATGAAAGTAGTAGCCAACACTTAAAGGGGTTTTCTACTACTCGGACATCTCCTTCTCCATATATATATTTTTGCCCTCAGTAAAATAATAACACCTATACTCCCTTCCAGTGTTCCAGCCGTGTCGGCATTGGCTCTCCTTGGGATCACGTGACATTGTTATGTCAAGTGATCACTGCTGCCAATCAGCGCTGGCTTCACTCTTCCTGCCTCCAGTTATAGCACATACCTGTACATCCGGAGGAAGTAAGAGCAGCAACATCTCTCACTTCCTCTGGATGTATGCAAGTTGGCCAAAGGCGGGGAGAGTAAAGTCAGCACTGATTGCCCCTAGGAATCATGAGACATAATGTCATGCTGTCACGCAAGGTGTGGGAAAGACTAAGTGCAACACAAAGGGAAAACGGAAAGGGAACCCAGACTAGGGAAAGTGGGGAGTGGAGAACTCCTAGGCTGATCTAGTGTCACCCTGTCTCCACTAATGTCCCTTTATTGGTTCTTCACCAATCGCCGCACGCATACCTCAGCCTGTCTATCCCTGGCATTAGGCTCAGGCTAGGGAACAGAAAGGATGAGCACTAGTTGATCCCCACTGAACACTAAAGACAACAAGGGGGGACAAACAAGGGAAAATCGCTTAGCTTTACTCGACTCCAGACAAATGCGCACACGTTCTCTAGCACCAGAGAGATAGAAGTACTGCTCTTGCTCAAGCCTTCACAAGGGGCAATGAATATCGCTGGCACCTCCCTCTGGCTCACAACAGGTATTTATACATCCAGGCCAGGGTGTTAATTAGCCCGAGGAAGCTAGCCCCTGGGTCCTAGAGATACATATTCTAAGAAGTTGTCTGTAAGGCCAAATGAAGAGATCTCCTGCAACCAACTGCAGGATGACTGTCTGTCACTTCTGACACACCCATGACACACGCAATCCCCAGGAGAGCCAGTGCAGACACCGCTGGAATAGT
The DNA here is from genome assembly GCF_046119375.1 of Phyllobates terribilis. Taxonomy (NCBI): domain Eukaryota; kingdom Metazoa; phylum Chordata; class Amphibia; order Anura; family Dendrobatidae; genus Phyllobates; species Phyllobates terribilis. The sequence continues at coordinate 623,499 of NW_027363445.1, read as the reverse complement.
GCTGGCACTGGAGGTGAGTATAGGTGTTATTATTTTACTGGGGGACACACATATGGATTGAGAAGGAGTTGTCTGAGTAATGGAAAACCCCTTTAAGCCTCCATACACAATAGACTAAGCTAATAGTCTAAGGGGACATCCAGACTCTTCCCTGACAGATGAGGTCAGAGGAGGTAAAATTCAAACTGCCTGACCCTTAATGCCTGACCCTTTTGTTATTCAGGTGATAAGCTGCTGCCAGAGCCGTTTGGCAGTGATTTTCACAGTTCTCCACTTTGAAAACACATGAACATTTAACCAAGCCAAACCTTCTCGTGTATGAGAGTTGGGAGAGGTAGTGGACGGCCGAACCAGCAATCAACGTTCAGTTATTGTGTGTGGCCACCTTAACTTGTGTGTGCAAGTCACAGATGACCACAGGTATTTAGACTCTTTGCAGTGTATGAGCAGCGCTGTAGAATTGGTGTCTGGATGCACCATTATGTATTTTACACTTTTTCAGAGAGTGAGGAATATTCTGTATGTAGTATGTGGTAATTGTCTGTATATCCTGTACTCCATGTGTGTATGTGTAAGTAGTAGCTGTGCATAATATAAATATATATGGTTTTATCTTATTTTCTTACCTTGTCCTCGACACGGTTCAATCTTGACCCAATTGTATTAGAGCCTCGATCTTTCACTTTATCTGGAAATAAATAAAAGTAAAAAAAAGTCATTTTTAAATTTACTATTAGAAATTAGCATTTTTTTGGGTCCACTGGCATTCAACCAAATTTGTGAAACTGTTTATGATTTACAGTTCAGAGAATATAACATGAGAAACGATTTACCTATTTTTCCACAAAGCGATGAAATATGGCATCCTTATTCTGGACAACCTCTTAAAAAAAGGCTTTCCCATTGTTACAAATGACGGCATGTTGCTTGGATTTGCCATCATATGGTGTCAGATTATTACCATTACTATTGTTAATTTCTCTAAAACATAGCATTTATTCCATTTCATAGTGGTAGGAAGTGGAATCTATCCAGAAAGAAACAGTGAGGGCTTCCCCAATGACTGGTCCAGTCTGTAAGAAAGGAAAAAAATCACTGGTGTAATCAAAAAGTATTTTTATTGAAGAGAAATTCTACCCAAAACTTGCAAACTGTCTCTTCCAGTGCCACCTATTGGAAGTAGCAATCCTAAAAGTCAATATCAACCTTTTAACAAGCCTTTCCACATGATTTAGGATAAATGGGAAACTAGAATCTCAATTTGCAGCCATGGTGTTTCGGGGTGTTGCCCCTCAGCAGTGCAAAGCATGAGATCTGATTTAGCTGTGTGAGAGACTTCAGAAGGAAAAACTTTACCCCTAAGATCCTAGTGAGGAGAGTGAAATGCCAGAGTAAGGAGGCTTATAAACCATGCAATGGCTCCCCGGGGAGCTTACGAGCCTCCTTACACTGGCATTTTTTAGACAAATCGTCTTACTTTTCCTCTAAGGATTCAATTTTCTTCCTTTTTTTCTATTATTTTATCACTGTTGATGACTCCCACTGATTTGCTATAGCAATGAGATGTGCACATATATACATATATACAGTTGAAACCAGAAGTTTACATACACTATATAAAAAGACACATATGAATGTTTTTCTCAATATGTGACATGAAATAAGAATAAACCTTTCCCGTTTTAGGTCAATTAGGATTACCATAATTTTTAATATTTGGCAAATGTTAGAATAATAAGAAAGATAATGTTTTAACCACTTCGCTCCAGAGCCTGTTTTTGCCTTCGTGACCGGGCCAATTTTTTCAATTCTGACCACTGTCACTTTATGAAGTAATTACTCTGGAACGCTTCAACGGATTCCCCTGATTCTGAGATTGTTTTTTCGTGACATATTGTACTTCATGATAGTGGTAAAATTTCTTCGATATCACTTGCGTTTATTTGTGAAAAAATCGGAAATTTGGCAAAAATTTTGAAAATTTTGCAATTTTCAAACTTTGAATTTTCATGCCCTTAAATCAGAGAGATATGTCACACAAAATAGTTAATAAATAACATTTCCCACATGTCTACTTTACATCAGCACAATTTTGGAACCAAAATTTTTTTTTTGTTAGGGAGCTATAAGGGTTAAAAGTTGACCATCGATTTCTCATTTTTCCAACAAAATTTACAAAAACATTTTTTTAGGGACCATATCATATTTGAAGTCACTTTGAGGGGTCTTTATGACAGAAAATACCCAAAAGTGACACCATTCTAAAAACTGCACCCCTCAAGGTGCTCAAAACCACATTCAAGAACTTTATTAACCCTTCAGGTGCTTCACAGGAATTTTTGGAATGTGGAAGAAAAATATTAACATTTAACTTTTTTCACAAAAATGTTACTTTAGACCTAATTTTTTTTATTTTCACAGGGGTAACAGGAAAAAATGGACCCCAAATTTTTTTGTGCAATTTCTCTTGAGCGCGCTGATACCCCATATGTGAGGGAAAACCACTGTTTGGGCGCACTGCAGGGCTCGGAAGGGAAGGAGCGCCATTAGACTTTTTGAATGTAAAATTTGTCTGAATAATTAGCAGACGCCATGTTGCGTTTGGAGAGCCCCTGATGTTCCTAAACAGTGGAAACCTCCCACAAGTGACACCATTTTGGAAACTAGACCCCTTAGGGAACATATCTAGATGTGAGGTGAGCACCTTGAACCCCAAGGTGCTTCACAGAAGTTTATAATATTGAGCTGTAAAAATAAAATTTTCACATTTTTCCCACAAAAACGTTTTATATCCCTTAATTTTGCATTATCATAAGGGTAATAGGATAAATTGCACCATGAAATTTGTTGTGCAATTTCTCCTGAACACGCCGATACCCCATATGTGGAGGCAAATTACTGTTTGGGCGCACGGCAGGGTTTGAAAGGGAAGGAGCGCCATTTGACTTTTTGAATGGAAAATTTGTTTGAATAATTAGCAGACGCCATGTCGCATTTGGGGGGCCCCTAATGTGCCTAAACAGTGGAAACCCCCCACAAGTGCCACCATTTTGGAAACTAGACCCCTTAGGAAACTTATCTAGATGTGTGGTGAGCACCTTGCACCCCAAGTGCTTCACAGAAGTTTATAATATTGAGCCGTAAAAATACAATTTTCCCACAAAAAATGTTTTTCATTCCCTAATTTTGCATTATCATAAGGGTAACAGGATAAATTGCACCATGAAATTTGTTGTGCAATTTCTCCTGAGTACGCTGATACCCCATATGTGGGGGAAAAGCACTGCTTTGGTGTACGGCAGGGTTCGGAAGAGAAAGGAGCGCTATGTTGGCTGGGATAGGTGGCAGACACCATGTCACATTTGAAGAGTCGCTGACATGCCTAAACAGCAGAAACCCCCACAAGTGACCCCGTTTTGTAAACTACATCTCTCAAGGAATTCATCTAGGGAAGTAGTGAGTATTTTTTAATTTTTAAATTTATACCATTGGGCAGTGAAAAAAGCATAATTATATTTTTACCACAAAAAAATGTTTTACCCTCAGATTTTACATTTTCACACAGGGCAATGGGTAAAAATGGTGCCGAAATGTGTCACACAATTTCTTCTAAAAGTGTCAATATCCCATATGTGGCTGTATTGTACCGCTCAGCCATACGGCGAGATCTGGGGGGACGGAGTGCTATTTGACAATTGGAGAACAAATTATTGTAGAATTTGAATTTGGGAGCACAACATTTTCTGAATTTCTTTTGGGGGGCAAGGGCCATTTCGCTTTTCCAGAGCCTTTCTGCTACCAGTAACTTGGAAGTCCCTTATATTTTTAACAGATGACGGACCTGAGTGGGGACTAGCTTTTTTTGAGGACTGAGTTGAAGCTTTTATTGGGAACATTTTACGTAACATTTATCCGGCGCTCTAGGCTGAGCACTTACATCGGGGTTTCCATCTAAATTTCCAAGTGATGTAATTCAGATGAAACCCCTGCGGGATCCATTCACTATAATGAGGCAGCAGAGTTACTCTGGACTCCGTCTGGCCTCTGTTTAGCGGTGTCCTTTTTTTCAGAAGTGCACAAAACTGTGGCCAACCGCACTTTTATGCACGCCTAAAACAAATGACACCGTGGGATCCCAGGCCAGACGGCATCCACAGTGGCCTATATCTGCCTCATTAGAGGGAATCTTCCGTCATGGGTTTTGTCTGAATCACGTATTTCAGAGATTTACACGGAAACTCTTGTGTAAGCGCTCAGCGCAGAGCGCAGGATAAATGTGGGCAGAGCCTTACTGCGATCTTTGGGAGACATAATAAACAAATCAGTAGCCGGTGAAGAATTGGTTTTATTTATTTTTTACTCCTTTCCTCTTGTGATATAACTGATTAGATTACTTTATTCTTCGGGTCGGTGTGATTACAGCGATACCAGAATCATATCGGGTTTTTATGATTGACAGCTGTCACAGACTAAAAGACGCTTTTTTTTGCAAAATCTAGTTTTTGCATCACCATATTTTGAGAGCTATAATTTTTCCATATTTTGGCTGACAGAGTCATGTGATGGCTTGTTTTTTGCGGGACGAGTTGACATTTTTATTGGTACCATTTTTGGGTACGTGACATTTTTTGATCGCTTTCTATTCCGTTTTTTGGGAGGTAAAATTAACAAAAACCAACAATTCAGGAATTGTTTTTTGAGGGGTTTTTTTATGCCGTTCTGCGTGTGGTAAAAGTGATCAGGCAGCGTTATTCTTTGGGTCAGTACATTTACAGCGATGCTACACTTACTGTATTTTTTTTATTTTTTGGCGCTTTTACACAATAAAACAATTTTATAGAAAAAAATATTTTTTTTGCATTGCTTTATTCTGAGCGCTATAACTTTTTTATTTTTCGGCTGATGGAGCTGTATGGCGGCTTTTTTTTTTGCGGAACAAGATGACGTTTCCAGCGGTACCATTTTTATTTCTATTTTGCTTTTTGATCGCATTTTTTTCCACTTTTTGTTTGGCGATATGATGAAAAAGCATATTTTTTTGCCCCGTTTTTTATTTATTTTTATTACGGTGTGCACAGAAGGAGTTAATTAGTGTGACACTTTTATAGCTTGGGTTGTTTCGGACGCGGTGATACCAAATATGTGTACTTTTTTTGGTTTTGTAAAAATATACGGATTTATTGGTTTAATATTTTATTTATTTTTTATTTATTTTGTGATTTTTTTTTAACAGTTTAAAAACTTTTTTTTTACTTTTTTTTACATTTTTACTTAGTCCCTGTATGGGACATTAATTTTTATTTTTTCTGATCACTGATCTCATGTAATGTAATAGACATGTATTACATTACATGAGATCTTTGCTGACTGTTTCACACCGTGTCTCCTGCCAGGCTTCAGCTGCAGGCTGAGCCAGGCAGGACACCATATATGGCAGATCTGGAGGTGGTCATGTGACCTCCAGCTGCCATAGCTACCCCAGGTCCTGGAAGGTATCAGGGGTCGTCGGAGAGGTAAGTAAGACGACCCCCTCTCCTCTGTCTATCTTCTATATGCCGCGATCACTATAGATCGCGGCATATAGAACATAGCAAAGGGTTAACATCACTGGGACCTGATCCAATCAGGTCCCGATGATGTCCCCTGTCAGAGCTAACGCTCTGCACCGGAATCGCAGCGCTTGCAGGACCCTGGGGGTCCTGAGCGCTGCGAGACCACCCACCGTTTTTAAACGTCGGCGCTGCACAGAGCCCAGCAAGCGCCGACGTTTATCTACAGTGGGCGGTCGGAAACCGGTTAAATAATTTGCCTGCTCCAGTGGTTTTGGGGTTACCTTGGTTAAAATTGCACAATCCTGTACTGGACTGGTCTACCAATGAAATTAAGTCTTGGAGTCCTAAGTGTTATGATAGATGTTGTAACGGTCGCATTGCTGCTGTGGAAAGAGGGGAATTACCTGTACCTATTCAGGATTTTTGGAAGGTTTTTTCAGAGGAGGAGTTGCAAGTTTTGCCTCCTCATAGGGACTATGATTGTACTATTGAGTTTGTCCCTGGAGCAACTCTTCCCAAGAGTCGCTTATTTAATCTTACTATCCCTGAGAGAAAGGCCTTGGAGGAATACATACAGACAAGCTTGGCCGCCGGTCACATTAGACCTTCTAAGTCACCTGTGGTTGTTGGATTTTTTTTTGGAAAAAAAAAGGACGGCGGTTTAAGTCCATGTCTGGACTTTCGCGAAATTAATAAAATTACAGTACGCAATTCCTACCCACTGCCATTAATTCCTGACTTGTTCAACCAGTTAGTGGGGGCCAAGTGGTTCTCTAAGATTGATCTCCGGGGGGCATACAATTTGTTACGTATGAAGGAAGGTGATGAGTGGAAAACTGCTTTTAACACTCCAGTGGGTCATTTTGAGAATCTGGTTATGCCCTTTGGTCTTACCAACGCACCAGCTTTTTTTCAGAACCTTATTAATGACATCCTAAGACCGTTGATCGGTAAGAATGTGGTGTTGTATTTGGATGACATTTTGATTTTTGCGCCGGATCTGGAGTCTCATTGGCAGAGCGCACGTGAGGTATTGCAGTTGTTAAGCGACGATTCACTTTTTGCTAAGCTGGAGAAATGTGAGTTTGCTGTGCAGAGAATTAGTTTTTTGGGCTACATTATCTCCAGTGAGGGCTTTGAGATGGATCCGGTGAAGGTTCAGGCGGTGCAGGAATGGCCTAGGCCTATTAGTTTGAAACCAATACAGAGATTTTTGGGTTTCGCCAATTATTGCAGAAAATTCATTAAGAATTTTTCTATAATTGTTAAGCCGCTGACCGATCTCACCAGGAAAGGTGCGAATACGGTTCAGTGGACTACTGAGGCCATTGAAGCTTTTGTGTATCTCAAGGAGAGGTTCAGTTCTGCCCCCATCCTTATGCAGCCTGATGAGACCAAGCCTTTTTTGGTCGAGGTTGATGCTTCTTCGGTGGGGGTCGGTGCTGTTTTGTCTCAGGAAAACAAGGATGGAGTACATCCCTGTGCTTTTTTTTTCAAAAAAATTTTCTGAGACCGAACTTAATTACGATGTCGGTAATCGGGAATTGCTGGCGATTAAACTCGCATTTGAACATTGGCGTCATCTCTTGGAAGGTGCTAAATTTACCATTCAGGTTTTTACTGATCGTAAGAATCTGATCTATCTTGATGCTGCCAAGCACTTGAATGCCCGTCAAGCTAGGTGGGCACTTTTTTTTTCGCGGTTTAATTTTTCTGTTACTTACATCCCGTGTACCAAGAATGTAAAAGCTGATGCTTTATCTCGCAGTTTTTCTCCCATGGTTGGTACCGATGAGGAGGAGAGCATTTTACAGGAAGGTGTTGTGATAGCAGCATTGGACTCCATTTTGGAAGATGGGATTCTGAAAGCCCAGGAGGATGCCCCATCTAACACTCCCCATGGAAGGTTGTTTGTGCCTAGGAACTTTATGAGAGATTTGTTTGTGGAGTGTCATAAGTCTCGGTTGGCAGGTCATCCAGGAATTTCGGAGACTAAGAGACTTGTAGGTCGCAGTTTTTGGTGGCCTGGGTGGCAGAAGGAAGTCATTAAGTGGGTGCGTCAATGTACTGTGTGTGCTAGATCTAAGTCTTCACATGCTCCTGCTACGGGGTTGCTTTGCCCTCTGGAGGTTCCTAGTGCTCCTTGGACGCATCTTGCTATGGATTTTATTACTGACCTTCCTGCCTCTGAGGGTTTCACTGTTATCTGGGTGGTCGTGGACCGTTTTAGCAAGATGTGTCACTTGGTTCCCTTCATCAAACTGCCCTGTGCCAGGACACTCGCTAAGGCTTTTGTTAAAGAAATTGTCAGGCTCCATGGCGTTCCTTCCGACATTGTTTCTGATAGGGGACCTCAGTTCGTGGCTCGTTTTTGGCGTGCCTTTTGTGACAGGTTGGGAGTCCATTTGTCATTTTCGTCTGGTTATCATCCTGAGTCTGATGGACAGACAGAAAGAAAGAACCAGGATGTTGAACAGTTTTTGCGTTGTTTTGTGGCTGACAATCAAGAGGGGTGGTCTGAGTTTCTGCCACTGGCTGAATTTGCTCTTAACAACCATACATCCTCTTCTGCTGGGTGTTCTCCTTTTTTTTGTTGTACTGGGAGACATCCGTCGTTTGGGTCATTCTCCAAATTGGTATCGGCTGTGCCGGAGGAGGAGAATTTTTCCGATGATTTGGAGAGAGTTTGGACTGATGTACGTCGTAACCTTCAAGAGGCCAACAAAAAATCCAAGAGGTACTTTGACAGGAAACGTCAAGAGGTTTTGTTTACTGTTGGTGACATGGTTTGGTTGTCCTCTAGGAATCTGCGGTTGAGGATTCCTTCTAAGAAATTGGGCCCGAAGTTTGTAGGTCCGTTTAAGGTGCTTCAGGTAGTTAACCAATCTGCTGTTAGGTTGGAGGTTCCTACCTCCTGGAAGATTAATCCGGTGTTTCATGTTTCCTTATTGAAAAAAGCTGATGTTTCTGATAGGGACGCCACTGTCTCTGTTCCTCCGGTGGAGGAAGAAGGTGAATATGAAATTTCTCGCATTCTTAATTCTAGATGGCATAGAGGGAGATTGCAGTATCTCGTTGCTTGGAAGGGTTTCGGTCCCGAGGATAACTCCTGGGTAAGGGCGGATGATGTCTCTGCTCCTAGACTTGTCGGAGCGTTTCACAGGAGGTTTCCTGATAGACCTGGGCCTGGAGGATCCGGAGGATCCTCATTGAAGAGGGGGTACTGTTAGAACCCTCCTGTTAGTTTTTTCTATTTTGCTGGTCACATGACTTTTTGCCTATATAATCCAGCTCCGCCCTCCTGGCCTTGCAGGACTTCAGTGTTACATTTACTCTTAAGCTAGCCAGGTGCCTTGTACCTTACTCTGTAGTTTGCTTGGTCTTTTGACCACTAGTACTTCTGTTTGTTTGTTTGTCTTTGCTCTGCTACAATTTCTGCTAGGAGGTGTCCAACTATATCCCAGTCCTTAGTTCTTGTAGGGACCCCTACCTTATATCTATAGGTCAGCGTTCGGACTAGCCGAGGACTTAGGCGGGTCTGTTCACAAGGAACAGGTCCCCCGCTGCATCGTAGGGAATCAGCTTAGTCCTATGGTAGGGACAGTTTTCCTTTCTTTCCTTAGTGTTTGTAGCAGTTCATAACAGCTCCCTGCATTCCACCGGTATGGGGCCACTCAATATTCCCACCGCGTGAAGGAGGAAGACTTAACAACCATCATGATCAATCCCTTACCTCACCACAGCTGGGCCAAGACCCAAGATAGTGACCCTGCAGTCCGCATGGTGAAAGACCTGCTGACCCGAGAAGACGTCCGTCTAGATCCGGATGCCCCAGAGGAAGCCAAGCAGCTATGGAAAGAGAAGAGCAGGCTGTTCCTCTATGAAGGTAAGCTGTGCAGAAGACTCGTCAACCACCGGACGCACGAGCTGACCTGGCAAGTCGTCCCAAGGCGAGATGCAGCTATGGTCCTGGAGGCTTACCATGACAGAGCGGGGCACTTCGGCTGGAAGAAACTGGAGTTCCTGCTAAGAGGACGGTTCTTCTGGATCAGCATGAGAGGGGCTGTAGAGAAGTGGTGCAGAGACTGTGGCCCTTGTAATCTAAGGAGGAAGGACCGCACCAGCCAGAAGACACCCTTGAGGCCCATCGTCACCAAGCAGCCTCTTGAGCTGGTAGCTCTGGACCACGTCAAATTGGCTCCAAGCCGGTCAGGATACGTTTATGCCCTGACAATCATGGACCACTATTCCCGATTTCTAGTGGTGGTCCCGGTAAAAGACTTGACAGCTCAAACGGCGGCCAGAGCCTTCCAGCAAACCTTCTGCCACCCACACGGGTTTCCAGAACAGCCAAGGTCCTGCATTCGAGGCCAAAATCTTCCAAGAGTTCTGCAACCTCTATGGCTGTAAGAAGATTCGGACAACGCCTTACCACCCACAAACCAACGGGATGTGTGAGAAAATGAACAATATAGTCATTGATCTCATGAAGACGTTGCCCCTGGAGGAATGCAGCCTGTGGCCAGAAAAACTGCCGGACCTGATAGACTTATACAACCATATCCCGCTGAATGCTACAAACTGCACCCCGGCTTACCTGATGAGAGCCAGACCAGGTAAGCTGCCCATAGACCTGGAGATGGGAGTCCTAACACCCAAGGACACCTCCCCAGATGCGGACTGGAATACGGAAAGGCGACTGCAGTACAAGAAGGTACAGGAGAGTGTGGAGAAGAGCCTGGCCCAGGCGAGACAAAAGCAAGAGAGGCTCTTCAACCAACACGTCCCTGCTTGTCCCCTGGAACCTGGTGAGCAGGTTCTGAAGCGAAAGAGAAGGCTACACAAGCTGGATGACCAGTGGGAAAGGGAACCCTACACACTACTGCAGTCTGATCACGACAACCCGAAGGTGTGCGTGGTCACTAAGGATGGAGGAGAAACCACTAGTACCGTCTCCAGAGACCACCTAAAAATGTGCCCCGAGCCACTACGGAGTGCAGAAGAGGATCAAAGTGACCTTGAACCCGCAGAGGACAAGGAAGAAATGATCAGCACCATTCTCGGAGAATTCCCTCAGTCCTGGACTCGAATAAACGGTGCCATAGTGGTACCCGTCCTGCATTTCCTGCAACCGGCTCAGCAACAACCTACACCAGAGCAGGAAGGTGGAGAAGAACAAGCAGTTCCAGAGGCAGAAGGGCCTGTACCAGCAGCCCAGGAGAGTCAACCCTCTGCTGACAGTGAACCTGCCATGCCTGCGGTAAGCCAGAGGACCCGCAGACAGCTGCCTGCCCTGCCTGTAAGTTTAGCCAGTGACTGCACCCCGAGCGCTAGTGAGAAAAACCAGGTTAGACCACCACCAGACAGTGGGTTACGTAGGTCAACCCGAAGCACTAAGGGGCAAATGCCAGCTCGCTGGAAGATCTAAGTGGATAATGTATGTATTTAATGTGTTATGTTGTACCCTGGTTATTAATTATGTTTTTCTAGCTCATGGACTGACAGGTTATGGACGATGAATAACCGGAACTATCATGTAGATAGTTGCAGTTGGTGCCTCTTGCGAAGATGGCCACGGAAGAAAAACCTGTCTGGCGTGGCCCCGTGTGGTCCAAAGTAGGTAGTTTTGCCTTGCAGCCACGTCCAACGTTTGGGGTTTGCTTTGGACAGGTCCCCACATCGCTCAAAGACTTCGCCTTGTTGGGTGAAATGGACACCCGGTCGCGGAAGCGCCGTTTCCTTAAGGACAAAATGCACTTGTACATATGTTATGTTGTTGTTTATAACCTATATTTGTGTTTCCTGTTAGTCCCGGAGTACTAAGTTTTACTAGGGGGGAATGTGTCACCCTGGCCTGGATGCCACAAATGTATAATAAAGCTGTGTCTGAGAGCAAGGGGGAGGTTCTCTGGTCAGGGACCATTAGCATGCAGCACCTCCTGTCCCAAGTCAGTAGGGGGAGCAGGCTGACCCTATAAAAGCTGGAACTGGGGGCAGGGTTAGAGAGTTCTGGACGACCTGTCTCTGGAGTGAGAGGTGTCCCAGAGAAGGGAGAGCCAGTTCAGCTGAAGCTGAGGAGGTCGTGTGGCAGTAGAGGAGCCACGAGCCAGGGACGGAAGGCGAGGAGAGCCTGTCCTGGCTGAGAGAGAAACTGATCTACCGGACTTGGTGTTCGAGGCTGTTAGGAATCCAAGTCCTACAGCAAATAACCAGCCCGCAGGGGACTGTATGTTCCTTGGCCTAAGAAGCCCGGAGGTTCCGCCACAGCAGAAGGGACCAGCAAAGCTGCACCAGGCCAAGAGTAGAAAGGGACCCAAGTTGCAAGCCATACGGGCGAGAAGACACGGTGAGCTCAGGAACGTGGGCTGTTACACCACAAGGAGGGAAATAGCCAGAAAGAGCGCAGAGAGCATGGTAGGCCTTCACCCTCACCCTGACCAGGGCCAGCTTCCCACTTGTTCTCAGACATCCAGGCCCCCTCCTAGCCGGGACTGTTTTTGGGTCGTCTCACCTGTTCTAATAAAGACCCTGAACTGTTTAAGAGGCCTCCGTTTCCTGGCTATTGCGGTCAGAATCATCCCCTCCATCATCCATCTATATACTGCCCTGGGGCCACACTCCTCCCGTGGGGAGTTATACTACTTAGTGCTGCACACCTACATCTGCCCCAGCGGTCTGCACTGCAGCGGCGGTTAACCCTGACCGCAATCCACGGGTGGCGTAGTCGGACATTTAAAACCCTACAAATAGACTGCCACAACATTTGGTATGACCACCCTGAGCCATGGACCGGGTTGCCACTACTACCCCCATTATTTCCCTATTGCCCGGTTCCGGGTAACCCACGGCCCAGGGGGCGAGTCATATCCATAAGATAGGGCATCAATGTATGATCGGCCGGGGTCCTGCACGCAGCACCCCTGCCGATCAGAAGTTATCGGTGCTGGCGGCGGCGGCCACCGGCCGGAAGTACTTGCCTGCGGTGTTTGGCCATCCATCTGTAGTGGCCACCGCGGGGTACTGCACATCCGCCTCCCATTCAATTGAATGGCAGTTTGATGTGCACTAACAAGTGCCGACCACTACAACATGGCGACCAGTCACCGGAAGGTAAGCACTTCCGGCCGGCGGCCACCGCCGGCACCGATAACAGCTGATGGCGGGGGTGCTGTGTGCGGGACCCCGGGCAAACATAAATTGATGCCCTATCCTATGGATATGGCATCAATGTGAAAGTAGTGGACAACCCCTTTAAAGCACAGTGGCCATGAGGTTTCTATAAAATCCCATCCACTTTGCTTGAACTGCAAAACACTCTGTTTTTGCCACAGCAAATAAATATTGTCAAAAACAAACCGAAAGCTCATTGTGGGAACATAACCCACAAGAGTACTATGGGGCCTGTGACTTCCTCCTCTATCATTCTTCCTCAGAGTCTGACGTCTCAGCACAGCGGGCCTGATGACATCATTACATGGCACCCACTGCCCTGAGATGTGCAGGCGCTTCAGAATGCTTGCTGCATAGACCGGAGCAGCGGGGAACAAGGAGGAGAGGTGAGTATTTTTTTTTTTTAAATCAATGAGCACATTTTGGTAGTCATAGTAATGTATAGAGGACCATGGGGAATTCATTATACTGTATGGAGGACGATGGAGGTGCATTATACTATATGGAGGACTATGGGGAGTGTATTATACTATATGGAGGACTATGGGTAGTGCATTATACTGTATGGAGGGCTATGGGTAGTGCATTATACAATATGGAGGACTATGGAAGTGCATTATACTACATTGAGGACTATGGGGAGTGCATTACACTACGTGGAGGACTATGGGAGTGCATTATACTATGTGGAGGACTATGGGGAGTGCATTATACTATATGGCGGAATATGGGGTGCATTATACTATATAGAGGTCTATGTGGAGTGCATTATACAGTATGGAGGACTATGTGGATTGCACTATACTATATGCAGGACTATGTATGTGCGTTTTTACCTGCAGATTTTCGGCATCTAATGAAAATCTATGGGGAAAATCCACACATAAAACTCAGCATACTCACAAGAGAAATTGACATGATGTGGATTTGATACACACACCGCAGCTCAGTTTACGCTGAATAAAATTAAAGCACAGTGGCCATGAGGTTTCTATAAATTCCATCCACTTTGCTTGAATTGTAAAACACTCAGTTTTTGCCACAGAAAATAATTAGTGTCAAAAGCAAACCAAAAGCTCATTGTTGGAACATAGGCCACGCGAGTACTATGGGGCCTGTGACTTCCTACTTCGTCATTCTTCCTCAGCATCTGACGTCTCAGTACAGCGGGCCCTATGACATCATTACATGGCATCCACTGCCCGGAGATGTGCAAGCACTTCAGAATGCTTGCTGCATAGACCTGAGCAGCGGAGAACATGGAGGAGAGGTGAGTATTTTTTTTTTAAATCAATGAACACATTGTGGTGGTCATAGTACTGTATAGAGGACTATGAGGAGTGCATTATACTGTATGGACTATATAGGACCATGGGGAGTGCATTATACTATATGGAGGACTATGGGGAGTGTGTTATACTATATGGAGGACTATGGGAGTGCATTATACTATATGGCGGATTATGGGGAGTGCATTATACTACATGGAGGACTATCGGCAGTGCCATATACTGTATGGAGGACTATGGGGAGTGTATTATACTATATGGAGGACTATGAGGAGTGCATCTTACTGTATGGAGCACTATGAGGAGTGCATTTTACTATATGGAGGAGTGCATTATGCTATATGGAGGACTATGGAGAGTGCATTATGCTATATGGAGAACAATGGGGAGTGCATTATACTATATGGAGGATTATGGGAAGTGCATTATAGTATATGGAGGAATATGGGGTGCATTATACTGTATGGAGGACTATGTGGATTGCATTATACTATATGCAGGACTATGGGGAGTGCATTATACTATATGGAAGACTATGGGGAGTGCATGATACTATATGGAGGACTATAGGGTTCAGCACACTATATAAAAGATTATGATTTTGCATTATACAATATGGAGGAATATGGGGCCCATTATAGTATATAGAGGGCTATGTGGGGGCTATTATAATATTTCGAGGGCTATGTGGGAGCCTTTATACTTTGTGGAGGGCTATGTGAGGGCCAATATACTGTATGCAAGCAATTATACAGTGTGAAGGTTTGAGTGGGGACCATTATACCATGTGGAGGGCCGTGGGGGTCATTGCACTGTTTGGTTGTGACGCGCCCCTGGGCCTGTGTCGCGCTGCGGTGCGCACGCGGGAGCTTACCCGGAGCCGGATCCGTGGAGGGTTGTAGTCTCGTGGCGGTGACCCGGTCCGTGCCCAGGGAGTCAAACTGGACGGCAGTCTACTAGTAGTAAATAGTTGATGACTACGCCACCCGTTGAGTGCAGCCAGGGAGCTGCTGCTGCGGGGCAGACCGCTGAGGCCGATGGTAGGATTATGCAGCGTGATAGGATAACCCCCAACGGGAGGGGTATGGTCTCAGGGCAGCCGACGTGGATGATGGGGGTAGCAGGAACCACTCAGAGACGGTACGGTGTAGTTCAGGGTCTTTACTGGTGACAATGATAGACCCTCCCGGAGTACTTGCTAGCGAACGGGGCCTGGTCAGTCCTTGAGCAGATGGGATCTCCCCTGGCCAGGCGTAGTTGTAGGCCTCCCAAACTGACTGTACTCTTCTGGCTACCTTGCTAGAAGCTGATGTAAGTAGCCCACGTCCCTGAGTGTACCGTGTGGTGCTCACCCGTATGGCCGGTGACTCGGGGCCTTCTAATGGCTTCCGCTCCACGATGGCGGTGCTGGTCCCACGCGTGTGACCGTGCCTTCGGGCTTCTGGGCCAGAGGACCTGAAATCCCCTGCCTGACGGATTCTGCTGCTGGGTAGGAGTTAGTCCCCACAGCCTCGGACTCCGGGTCCGGAAAGAAGTCTTCTTAGTCAGGGCGAGCTCTGCGGCTGCCAGCCCCTGACTCCTTGTAACTCTGCTGTTTCCTATGCTGCTTCTTGTCTCTACTCCACTTGTCTCACTCACCCTGCCTCAGCCCCGGGTTTATACAGGGGAAGTTCTTCCCCTCCCAAGACTGGGCAGGAGGTGTGGCATGCACAGGATCCCTGACCAAAGGACCTCCCACCTGCTCTCAGACATAATATCTCTATCACTGTGGCAACCAGACCCCTGGGGTGTCACATTCCCCCCTAGTGAAATTTAGTACTCCGGGACTAAACATATTTTAGAAAAACATAACAAGATATAACAATAACAATACAATAAGAAACACATAAAGGTGGTCACGGCATGTCCGTAACCGGGTGCAGTCTTTGAAGAAAGCAAGGTGTCCATTTCACCAAAACAGGGAGACGTAACCAGGTAGGGGTCTGTCC
>NW_027363445.1:0-2500 GCF_046119375.1 Phyllobates terribilis | reverse complement strand
CAAATCCACGGTGTTATTTCGGGAGGTGTATTCCCATGCACCACTTCACACCCACACATGGGTATACGCTTCCTCATTTCGGCTGTTTTATGTTCTTCTCCTTATCCTCAGCCTCCACCACCACTATACCACCAGGGTGACCGTGGTCCGTGTTGCCATTATTGAAAGTTTCTCCGTCCTTATTTTTGTCAGCTTTTGCTTGGAAGGCATAAGCAAAGACTGTGGGAGACCCACTCCCCAATAATGGGAATAATATTTTTAAGATGCTGTACTGTCTGGCTCTTGTAAGGGGCATTAAAAGCATCTTGTTATACCACTCTAACCTCCACGTCTCTTGTAAGGGGCATTAAAACCGTCTTGTTAAGCTACTGGGACCTCCACGAGTCTTCGAACGGGCACTGCATTTCCACCTAATTTTTTGAAGCTTTTGCTTGGAAGGCATAAGCAAATACTATGGGAGACCCACTCCCCAATAATGGGACTTTGTAATATGCTGTACTGCATGGCTCTTGTAAGGGGCATTGCAAGTTCCTCATAATTTTTGGAAAGCCTTCCATTCACTGCTTAGGCTAACAGTGTACAGGAGACCCAGTTGGTATAAATGGAAAAAAACGGTTTAGTTAAGGCCCTCTGACCTCCATGTCATTTCCAAGGGGCATTGGAGTGCCTCAATTTTTGGTAGGCATTGCACTCACTGTATGCCCTATAACTGTGTAGCCGAACTGCTCCTTTTTGTTACAGAAATATATCCTACAAGACATATCTGGTTCTACAAGACATATCTGGTTGACTGGCCTGATATTTTTGTGAATGGTCCCTGTTCCTCCTGCTCCTTCTCCTTTGCCACTACCTCATCCATCATTTATCACCTGAAGCTTTGTTTTAATGGGAGTCATAGAACTGTGATAGTAGCAGGAAAACATCCAGAAATCCTCGGAGGAGGTAGGATATGCGCCAAAACGCTGACCACCTCAGGCCTAGCCGCTACTACATACATGCGCTTGCATTCCAAGAAAACAAAGCAGATGCTAACTTGTATCATCATCATCATCATGGTCCTCACCTTGGCACTCTCAACTCCCCTGATGGAGAAGCCAGGGCCCACCAGAGGAGTCTGGTTCTCTGGTGGTCTTGTCCAATGCTGCCCTAAAGCAGGCCGGGCTAAGAAAAGTGTGTGGGGGGGAAGTTGAAGTATGGTATTGCAGCCTGGGGGTGGGTGGGTGGCAGGTTGCATACTTGCGCTTGCATTGCAAGGAATGGGAGAGGTACAATTGAACACTGCCCTGGGACAAGGACTTGAATGGGGATAGTTGCAAGTCTGCAACGACAGGTGCAGGGTGGGAGGCATCTTCGCATGTACCATGAGCAGGGGTTTGGCATGCACACACTACAGCGGAATAGGCTGTCCTTCCCACTAAATGCACTGGGGAGGGCACAGGTAATGTTTTGGTATACGCGCTTAATCTTGTGTATAAGGCACACAGGGACAAATAGGGGCGGCTGGGGACGGAGTATGAATACCTCGCTGCCGAAGCAGCCATGAGGTAGTGGCCAGCTTCGGCCTCCTCCAAACTAAAAGGCCCCATTTCAAGTGCAAGCTAGCAGTATGACACTGCAGCCTGGGGGTGGGTGGGTGGCAGGCTGCACACTTATGCTTGCATTCCAAAAAAACAAAGCAGATGCTAACTTTCATCATCATCATGCTCCTCACCTTGGCACTCTCAACTCCCCTGATGGAGAAGCCAGGGCCCACCAGAGGAGTCTGGTTCTCTGGTGGTCTCGTCCAATGCTGCCCTAAAGCAGGCTGGGCTAAGAAAAGTGTGTGGGGGGAAGTTGACAGGAGAAATAGGGGCGGCTGGGGACCCAGTGTGGACACCCGGCCACACCCTGGCAGCTGGGGACCGAGTGTGGAAGCCCGGCTGCCTGGCGGCTGGGGACTGAGTATGGATTCCAGGCCGCCAACGCAGCCATGACGTGGTGGCCAGATTTCGCCTCCATATGCCTAAAAGGACCAATTTCAAGTGAAAGCAAGCAAGCAGTATGGTATTGCAGCCTGGGGGTGGGTGGGTGGCAGGCTGCATACTTGAGCTTGCATTGCAAGGAATGGGGGAGGTACAATTGAACACTGCCTTTGGACTAGAACTTGCATGGGGATAGTTGCAAGTCTGCATCTTCTGACGCGGCAAGGATCACTTCTGATGGGCACACTTTTAGGCAGTGACCTGGGTGTCAGATGCTTCCAGGGGTATTCCCCATGCTGTTCCCATGTATTTTCAGCACTGTATGCATGTGTCACACAGCACATGGTCAGATAAGGTTGTAAAATGTTAAAATGACATTTCCCCGTGAATGCATTTGTCACGGTTGAAAGCAATATAAAAGTGCAAAAATACATAAAAAATGCTACTTGTTAACATAGCCCAAGGTGTGGAGGAGTATTTTTTTGGGGGGGTTATTTATTTTACCTTATACACAAGTCTTTACCCTGGAAAGGAAGTTC